>NC_090817.1:56056773-56358853 GCF_000390325.3 Nicotiana tomentosiformis
TTTACGGTTGCTTCTGAACTAAAGTTTTGACTGTCTTCCCCGTGGGGCTTTCTTTTATTTCCATAACGCTCATACGGTACCTTTAACTTCCCTAACTCCTATCTTGCATGATCTACTGATTTGTCTGAACCTCCTATCTAGCCATAACTAGGCTCTTCCTGAATCAACTACCAACTACTTGTTGGCCCATTCTCATATCAATATTCCACGTAATCTTTCTTGGGTCATTTCCTTTGTCTTAACTTACATCCCGCACAGGCTCCTTATCTATCAATAATATCTCTGGCACGAACCCTTACTTCCTCTCCTTGACATCATTTTTGCATAATGTTCTGGAATCGTAGAATATCAGTAGGATTTGAGTAAGTGCAATCTCATCCCTTTTCTCATTTTTATCGCATTCTTCCTTTACCATTTCATAGTTACTAGAACCACTTAATTATGACTTAATGCCACATCACTCCATATTCCCCCCTTTAGGGTAATACTAAGATTTAGTGTTACGACGAGCTACCTATAGACATTTTACCTCTTCCTCTTAGGCGTCTTTTCACATTATCGATGATCTTTACTCGCCTTGCGGTAATCCTTCTGTACTAAGGATAACAAATTTCCTTACTCGCAAGGGTGACACTTAGTATAACTGGCACATACAACACCTTAAGCTTAACTCTGCTCACATTGCTTGCTTTAGGAAAGCGTCTTCCTGAATGACCTTCAAAAGTTATTCTTCTGTCGTCCATTCTATTATCGCTGGAATTCAATCTCTGAAATTCTCATGATGCCAACTATTATCAAATCACTCAGTCCCTAATTCATGTTTATTTTATCTTGTTCACTAGCCCATACTGACTTTCATTACTCTGGGGTCTAACTTTTCCTTCTGGTAATCACGTTAGAGTCACGAACTTATTTCTCGAAATGAAGATATGACTTTATGGCCTATACTCTTTTGTTGTCTCAGGGCCTGTTACCTCTCGTCTTTTCCTTCACCTTATTATAAACTCTGTAATACTATCATCTTTTTGATCTACCGTTGTGATCCATGTATCACATCTTACTCATAATGCTTCATTAACTCTCTTCTTATTTTCCGCTAACATTTATGTCTATCACTTTATTCTGAAAACTCGAACAATACATTCTTTTGCTTTTAGCTCCCCTTGCTGCACCTACCGGCCCATCGGTTGCCTAACATTCTTTCCCTACTAGGGACGGGAGCCATACTAAGGTAATATTTATCCCTTAAAGGCTTCCAGTGCCTATCTCTGTAGTACTCATATCTCTGTACTATTTTAGAGTGCACCATCTAGGTGTCTCACGAGGAGATCTATTAGCACATTTGCAATATCCTTCGGAAATGTCAGCTACCCCTAACAATCCATCCACCATTTTGGGTTACCCTAACCCTATCTAGATCCTGATATCCTGCCTTCTCCTATTCTACTTCTGTTAGCTCCCATAGGGCATAATTGAGATCGGTGTGGCCAATTGTACATACCTCTGTTATTGTTGAAGGTAACTCAAAAGGCTTATATTCCTCAGCCTGAATTGTAAATACTGATAATCTTCATTAGTTGGGTACCTCGTACCCTTTTTCACCTTGATTCTTTTACTTGTTGAAACTTATATCTACCTCCTGAATCTCTCATTGCTTTTCACCATATAGGTAGATATTCTTACCTTAAGGCTCCTTATCAAGAAGCTTACACACATGTTCTTCTGAAAATATCACATTTACTCATCATAAGCATGATGCAAAATCGAGTTCCTCTGACTCATCTCTTCCACAGCTATATCTCTTACCAACCGTCTTTCTGGATGCAGGTATCGTTGTATTACGAATAAGATAGAGTTTAGGAAATTGAGTTCTTACAACTGAGCTCTACCACACGATCTAGAGTAAGAAGAAAGAGTGACAGTCCTAAATGCACTGTAGCCTCCTGCTTATAAGTGTGGTGCACAACACACCCATAAACAAGACTCTACTAGACACGACTTGTAGACTCCCTAGGACAGAACTACTCTGATACCACTTTTGTCACGACCCAAACCGATGGACCGCGATGGGCACCCGGTACTTTACTCAACCGAGTACCAACATAATGTATCTTTCTTATTACATCATCATAGGTAAGTGGGCCAGAAGGGGAATCATGAGATAAATAAAGTAAACATGAGGGAATTACCTGACATAGAACAACCCAACATGATATAAAGACTTATACACGTGACATACGGGACTATAAGGCCAACACGATCATTTATAAACTCAAAACATAGGCCGACAAGGCCATACAAGTATCCGTACACATGACATCTATCTACAAGCCTCTAAGAATACATACTTATCATAAAGGTCGGGATAGGGCCCCGCCATACCAAACAATACACGTCTAAATCATACTGACCAAACAAGCAACTCCGGAGCAAATGAAGCGTACCAACATCTTCTGCTGAGTTGATAGCCTACTTGGAGGACTCTCGACTTGTCTATCGGGACCTGCGGGCATGAAACGCAGCATCCCCAGGCAAAAGGGACGTCAGTACAAATAATGTACAGAGTATGTAAGGAATGAAAATCAATAAATAATAGACATGAGAGAAACATGGAGTAAAAGACTCGACATGTAAATTTGAATAGCTCTGTGAATTATTAATATTTACAATGTCATGCATATGCATATAATGTCATACCATGCTTAGGTATATGCGTTCACAACATCATCAAGCCTCTGAGGGCATCCCATCATATCATCTTGGCCACTGTGGGCGAATCATCAACGTATACCAGTTGATCAGGTGGTGGTGCGTATATAACGCCATAACCTTTTCCCAGCGTATATAACGCCATCTGGTTATGGGTCAATGTACATGTATAAATGCATGAAATGCATAAGAAATACGTTAATATGATTTCTCAGAATATCATAAAATCAATATGCCTTTTGGATAAACTTTATCAAATACGTATTTTCCTGAGACCCATGAACAAAAGATATAATAATAATTCACATGGAGAATCAAGAATATAGACACCCCCTAGTACTTCTATGAATAGAGTCATTTATGAAAATTGTGCATTTACTCATTTCGTTTGTATCGTATGGATCATGCCAAAAGAAAGAAGGGATAGCCTTAACATACCTAAGCTGATTCTCTTGACAATCCTTCCAACACACGTCAATTGCGACAACGTGTAACGGCATATCGAAGTAAGGGAAAATTCATATGATATTCTCCTTAGAATCGCAAAATCCCTTTGCTATTATCCTATGAAATCTCGTATGTATTTTTGTAGCAATTCCGTATGATCACTTTGTGAATTTGATCACAACCTTGTAAGATACTTACTGAAGCAATCACGTTGAAAGTCTTTATGGCTTTTTGTGAATTCCATATCTTTGTGAATAATCCAAATCTTGAATTTGAGAAGTTATTCTTCAATCACTCCTTTAAAGATTGCCACCTTGCAAAGTTATTAAGAGTCATTTATGGCTTATGTATGTGGCTGCCACGTTGGGGAAATTTCCCACCCAATAGTTATCCACTTAATTAGGAATTATCTCAAATTACTTAAAATACTACTCACTTTTAACACAGTTTGTACACCTTACTATCATGGTCATGTGGTACATTGTATGGTACTAGTCCATAAATACCGGGTATTATAGTTCAGATCGTATTTTATCCCAAATTGTCAAACTTCGACGAAACTCATTTTCTTCGATTCACTTACCCTCTCACCTTCGCGAATTTACTTATCACTTGTTTGAAATAGCATAATCCTTATAATCCCAAAATAATCTCATTCCTGAACTTACGTCGATTAACTTACGACGAAACTTTAACGTACGAAAATGCGAAATGTAACATCTAACTTTCGAGCTTACATTAATTTACTTATGGCGTACTTCCACGTACGAAAATATGGGGTGTAACATCGTCATACGAACTCATTCGAGCTATCCAAACTCAAATTGCAACACATATAATCCACTGATAGAATGAAAACTCTCCACATAAACATCATAAGGATCATACAACCTCAAAACATCCCACAGGAGATAACCCTCATGCTTAGCCACAAACTGACATCTCTCTACGCCCTAACATGGTCACAACCACTATGCACTCGCTAAATCCCCTCGAGTGTGAACTCATCAACAAGGCATAAGAATCTACTTCATTCCACAAGTAAAAAACTGAAAGATCCCTAACATACTCATAACTCAAAGACTGTACAACACATCAAGGCAGAAATTAAGTGTCCATAGTCCTTCACATCCTGAGCAAGATCTTTTGGTCACATCCAAACCATCTAAGCATATTTTGTCGTCACATAACACTCATCATATAGCTATCCAACCACTCACTGAGCCATCAATCTCACTCCTAGGGCACTATCAGACACACAAGTCCAAAAGCATATACTCACATAACTGAAAGCACCGAGCCCACGATATGGTTTAAACCTGACCTTAAGTCTTACGGATTGGCCTATCTCCATAACACGGGGAACACATCTCGCACCTTATCCATGATATTACAAGACATCAACGCACAGCTGATACCGAGTGCTCACATAACATACGAGTGGATGGAAAGAAATCAAAGATATTCACTTCAAGCTGAATCAGTGCCACCCGATAAGGAAAGCGATGGGAAATTTTCCTACATGCCCTGTAGCCTCTCGAAGATAAGTATGGACGTTATCATACCGATCCACAAGACTCTACTAGACACTTGCTAATGACTTATAAAACCTATAAACCTAGAGCTCTGATACTAATGTGTCACGACCCAAAATCCACCTAGTTGTGATGGCACCTAACCCAACCCGCTAGGTAAGCCAATTAACAGTCAACACAACTCAAATGAAAATAATAAGAAATTAATAAGTGAAATAACTGAATTCTTTTACAATAACCCAAGAATTGGTAGTACAAGTCATGAGCCATTAAGATTTAGATTTACAAAGTTGGTATAAGAATAAATACAACATCTGTTTGGAATGTACATAAACAAAATTCAATTCTAAAACTACCAAAGACAAATGGTATCTATATCCAGAAAGGAGGTACATCTTAAGTGCCAGCTGCTGTCATCCACATCATCTCAGCTCCAAGATCTGCAAGCAAGGTGCAAAAGTGTATTATGAGTACAACTGACTCATGTACTCAGCAAGTATCGTAACTAACCTCAGCGAGGTTATAGAAGCAAGAATTGTAAATGATACTCGCAAATCACATATACATGCTCATAAATTCCAACAAGTATAGAGCAAAAATATGATCAAATCATGAAATCACAAATAAAATCACCTTGATGCTCACAATTTTCTTAATGTATTTCACTCAGTCGACAGTCCAACATATAAGAAAGATATGCAATTACATAGGCAACAGTCATAGGAAATTGCAAATAAAGATGAAATGCAATAACTAAATATCAATCCGTTGCGGCGCGCAACCCGATCCCAAATAGAAATCACATCACAGCTCTAAGGCCACATCATAATCTCATTAACCGAACCAAACCAATGATCAGCTCTCCCAAAGCCCACATCAACCAGAAACCGTTGGTTTCTTACAATCTACGTGTACACTATCAAGAAGATACATGAGAGGGTGACCCTAGAAGGGTGGATCCATATCACACGCAGCACGGACAACTCATGTGCTATCACAATCCACCGGCATGGTCACAGGATACCAGTCTAATTCACATCATACAAAAGCAGATATACAAGAATATATGTACTTGATCAAATAGCATCAAATTTCATATTCCTGGACTGGTATAAGTGACATGCTAAAGTATATGCATGTGCAAAGTGTGCTATCATAGCTCAAATAAGGTAAATACATCACAAAAGTAGCAATTATCAGGTTCAATCAGCATATCAACCTCTATGTAACCTCAAACATGGCTCAAATAGCTCACAACAAGGATACAAATTTAAGAGCCATTAGAGCATGAAGCTTAGCAATCAATCCAAGGCGTATCGTAGCCTAAATACTACCCCGAGCATGGAAAATACCCCAATACACGCACATGGGATCAACCCCACACATATGCGCCACCCATAGCACGTAGTTATCACAAATAGCTCAGGAAACTAGAGCCTTAACCAAGCTTAGGTAAGATACTTACCTCAAACATGCCAAATCAATACTCTAGAAGCGCCATCCCGCCTGAATCGACCTTCAAATGGCTCGAAACTAGCCAAAAGTAACTCAAAAATATCAAATAATGCTATAGGAATCAAACACAAACGATAAAGGTCGAATCTTTAATCAAATACTCAAAGTCAACTAAAAAGTCAATCCGGGCCCGCACCCCAAAAACCGATAAAAATAAACAAATTCTGATAACCTATTAGAATACAAGTCCAACCATACTAGTTTTACTTAAATCCGATTCCGAATCAATGTTTAAATCTCAAATATTCACTTTAGAAAAGTATTAACAAAAGCTCCCAATTTCTCTTTTAGATTCATCAATAAAATGCCAAAATAAAAGGTCGAATCATGTAAAATAATCAAATTCGAGTCAAAAATATTTACCCAAATACAAAATGGTAAAAATCCCCTCCTAAATCGCCTAAATACGAGCTCCCAAACTCAAAATATGATGAAATAAATCAAAGTCCGAAATAGAGTACTTATATGCATTGCCCAGGTAATCCGTTCGCGACCGCGGAACCCACTTTGCGATCGCGAAGAACAAAGATGAACACTGCCAGAATGCAGTTCGCGTTCGCGTCACTGACATCGTGAATGCGATGACCACAAGCACCAGAACTCCGCGAACACGCCAATTCCCACGCGAACGCGTCAATTCCCATGTGAACGTGATGGCAGACATCCCCAGCTCCCATGCTAAAACGCGATAACGTACTTACTTCTGCAAATGCTATGGTCAAACATCTCAAACTTTCACTAACATGGTATGCCCTACATGAATGCATTGAATAAAACATCAGCATCTCCCAGAACACTACGAGATCACAGTCCTCTTCTCACGATCGCGATCAACAACCCTAGCATTAGAAAAAACCAACATCTCATGCAAACTCCGAAATGTTCCAAAATTAATCTGAACACACCCAAGCCTCTCGGGACCCCGTCCGAACATGCCAATAAGTCCCAAAATATAATACGGACTTTTCAAAACCTCAAATCACACATAACAACTTCAAAACCACGAATCAAGCCTCAAATCAAGCTTAATAAGGTATTTCAAATTTCCAAATTCCAAACTTATGTCGAACACATCTAAACAACTAGGAATCACCTCAAATTTTGTAAAAAAGTTCCAAATAACACAACGAATATATTCCAACTTATGGAACAACAATCCGAGTCTGATAACATCGAAGTCAATTCCCGGTCAAACTCATGAACTTTCCAAATCTTCAAATTGGCAACTCTCGTCAAATGGTGCCAAAACTTTTTAGAAAATATCCAAATGTAAACCCGGACATACGCCCAAGTCCAAAATCACTATCTTGACCTAAAGGAACCATAAAAACTCTAATTCGAGATTAAATTCACAAAAGTCAAACTTGGTCAACGCTTCCACCTTAAAACTTCTAAAATGAGAATCATTCTTCCAAATAAATTCCGAACCACTCAAAAATCAAAACCGACGATACACACAAGTCATAATATACCATATGAAGCTTCTCATAACCTTAAACTACCGAACTATATGCAAATACTTAAAATGACCGGTCGAGTCGTTATACAAAGACGATAATTTCCTTCGAAAAATAGCTGCATGCTAAAATATTTCCAAAATATATAAAAATAAAAAAGAATTTCCAGGTAAGGAACAACGAGAATCGACATAGGCGTGGTTTTAAGAAAACATGGTATATAATGTAAACTTGTAAAATCCACCAGAAATGATTACAGAAAACCCTAAATCAAGAATAAAAAAATAGAAAAAGCAGATTGAACTCTCCAGAAGCAACCAAAGAGCCATGGTCCCCATCATCAATTGTCAATACATTTCATTTACCAGGAAAATCAGTAATAATGAGATGATAAAATAACTTTGACTATTCCTCTTAGGTATTGCCAAGCCCTGTACTAGATTCTCTTTTAGTCCAGATGATACAGAGAAAGGATAATAACTTAACACAAAGGAAACAAAAGAGGGAGATTGAGGAGATTGAGAAGGTAGAAAAGATGGAAAATGTGGCAGTTTAAAATGCAGGTTTAATTATATTTTTACCCTTGATCGACCAACTATGGCTCTTCTTTATAATAGAAAATTTATATATATATATATATATATATATATATATATATATATATAATGTTTCATTCCTACTTGAACTGTCCGATTTTTGCTTTGACGATATATTCAACTATATTTTGAAGTGATACTTAATCTAACTTTTGCTAAGTTTAGGAGTATCAAGGGAACATAACGGTTTTGATGAATCTTTATCACATTACTATTAACAAGTAAAAGAGTTTGACGAGTGCTTTTTATTTTTTTATTCTAACATTTTCTTTCTGGTTGCATGTAAATATTAAATAAAATAAATAGGTTATGATTAATGTTCACGTCATTATTTCTTTCATATTGCAGAAGCTCAGAAATGACAAACTAAGAATGATTTTATTGGCCGAGAAAAGCCTATCAGAGACACAGATCGAAGAAATGGTGAATTTATTTCTAGAAGATGTGAAAAATGGGACATGGGAAACCAAAGGTTGGCCAGAGTTATGGACAGACTATGCCGTGTCAAAGCTTGCATTGAATGCATACTCTAAGGTCTTGGCCAGGGATTATACAGGAAAGGGAATAAGTGTGAATTGTTATTGCCCTGGATTTACACAGACTGCTATGACTGGTGGCAAGGGCAAGTACACGGCAGAATGCGCTGCCGAGATCGGAGTAAGGCTGGTTTTGTTACCACCAGAAGAGCTTCCAACAGGGAAGTTTTATTTAGGGGCTAATCCCCCAAACCTTTATTCCAAGATTTAAGAGTATTATCTAGTTTACTAATAACAATCCAAGACTCCTTGGGTGAAGTTTTATGATATGTTATTATGAATTTTTTTAAAGTTTAGTGTCTTGAAGAGTTGGACAAATTGGGCCAAGATATTTATATGGTTGAGTTGGCGTATTGTTGAATGGTTTACATGATTAAGGTCACCTTTTTTATCATCTTGATTTCTTTTAGTTTAGCTAATTTGAATTAATATCTTACCACTCTTGTGATCTGCCGTAACCCCTATCAAATGGGCATGCTATGTCCACATCGCCACGCCTAGTTTCTAGGCATCAAACTCGTACATCTTAATACTCTTTCAGTCATCTATTGATAATTCCCAGAATAATTTTGGTTACAAAATTTCCTCCTTAATCTTTAACCATTGTAATCATATCACGTCATTCATGGTCTTAGTATCTGTATTCAATTTATGGCACTCATGGCCTCTTTACATATATCTCTTTCATTATTATACTGTAACGACTTGGCAGGTCGTTTTATGTATTTGAACCTTGTTTTCCCATTTAATTCTTCTATGTGCTTAGTTGTTATTTTGTGACTTGCGGGGATATTTAGTTTGATTCCGGGAAGGTTTTGGAGTTAGTTGGAATACTTAGTTCTATTGTTGGACGCTTAAGTTATAAGAGTTGACCAATATTTGACTTTTATGTTAACGACACCGGATTCATATTTTGATGGTTCCAATATGTTTGTATAGCAATTTTGAACTTAGGTGTATGCCCAGATTTGGATTCAGAGGTTTTTATGATTATTTGACTCTTTTATCCGAAAGTTGGCAATTTGAAAGTTTAAAAATTTCATAAGTTTGACCATGGGTTGACTCTGTGGCTATCGGGTTCGAATTATTGTTTCGAGGCTTGGAATATGTCACGCCCCGAACTTGGGGAGCACGACCGGCGCTCAACCGAGTGTACTTAGTCAAGCAAGCCTGTTAGATACTTTCTACCCAAACTCACTTATGAATAAAGAGAATACATATTTTCGTTAATTAGACAATAAGGAGATCATGTATACAATACAAATTCATTACCATTAGTTATTTTATTTTAAAGTCTCAAATTACACATATTTTCATAGTCTGAAGTGGAACAAGTAATTCAAACACAGCATAACCTGTTTGATTTTCCCAACACTAATATACAACCCACACTATGTCTACGGAGCCTCTAATAGATACAAAAGAGTACTATGATAGTGCCGGCAACAAGGCCCCGACTATACCTCAAACACAATATACAAGGAACAAAAGATGCATGACCCTGCAATGAAGTGGGGCTCACCAAGTCAGCTGGGAAGAGGGTGTACTGCTATCACTGATCAATGTCTCCTGCTGTGGAACCACCTGCATCCATTGAAGATGCAGCGCCCCCGCAAAAAGGGACGTTAGTACATATGAAATAGTACTAGTATGAATGACAAAACACCATCTTAATAGAATGATTAATAATAGAAGCAAGAACAAACATAATATCAGTAGAAGCCTCAAAAAACATCAAACCTCAAGTTAGGACCAAGACAGTGTTCAAATAAATT
The DNA here is from genome assembly GCF_000390325.3 of Nicotiana tomentosiformis. Taxonomy (NCBI): domain Eukaryota; kingdom Viridiplantae; phylum Streptophyta; class Magnoliopsida; order Solanales; family Solanaceae; genus Nicotiana; species Nicotiana tomentosiformis. The sequence continues at coordinate 56,067,344 of NC_090817.1, forward strand.
TCCATATCTTAAGTTGAGAGATTTTTAGTACCAATATGCCACCGTTCACAATACTACCTGTAACACCCCGAAATATTTCGAAGTAATTAAGCGCTATTAAGAAAGTTGATGTGCGATAATTGTATTATTTTGTGTGTAGACAAGGACTATTATATGAATTATATCAATTGATTATGATAATATATGTATGAGGTGCATTAAGAAAGGTTTATGGTGTAATACCCCGGAAAATTTCGAAGTACTTAAACGCTATTAAGAAAGTTGATGTGCGCTAATTATATTATTTTATGTGTAGACAAGGACTATTATATGAATGATATCAATCGATCATGATAATATATGTATGATGTGCATTAAGAATGGTTTATGGTCTAAGAAGAGCCCCAAGGCTAAATCAAGTTAAAAATTTTATGATGGGATAATGTTTCTAGTGAGTTCGCACAAGATCCTACTTCAAATGCATGCTTCTACCACACTATAATTACTTAGGAGATGATTTACTTATCAAATTAAAGCCCTTTGAGTCTAGTTTCCAACGCTTTAAACCGTTCATCATTTGAACACTCCTACAAGAAGTTATGATCATATTACCAAAGGCCGGAAAAATGCGATTCTGCGACCAATTTTGCGATCGCAGAATAATTATGTGATCGCGAAAGTGCTTCTGCGGCCGCAATACTGGTCGTAAAATGGACCAGTACAGCCCAGGTTTTGGCACCAATTTTGCAGTGCATTTTGCAACTCGCATAGCCATTCTGCGGTCCATTATACGACCGCATACCTGATTTCGGAGGGTTAATTTTTTTATTTTCATAACCCGACCCCATTTTGATAAATAGGCTTTGGGGCTTATTTTGGGGCAATTATCTGAGGTTTTTTATTTAGAGAGAAGTGAGAGTGTTCTAGAGAGAGAAAGTAGATGAAGTGTTTATTCATCAAGATCTTGTCCAAGCTTTGAAATCCAATAAGGAAATCTCAGAAGTTCTTCATCTAAGAGGTAAGGTTCCATACCCTAGTTTTTAATTTCGAATTTGGGTAGAAGATGGTTGATTAGGAGTATGATCCTTGGGTATGAGAGTATTATTTATACATTTATTTGCCAATAAGGTTTGTGGAAAGATGGTTGAGCTCAAATAAGTAAATATTGGGTTGTGGAGTGAAGAAAATCTTGTAGAAGAACCTTGTAGTTAAATTTGCACACATAGTATTTGATAAAATGTTCAAATGAGCTGAGCCCATGAATATCTTCCTAATTATGGTTCAATTTTATTATGTCTCAAAATAGATTGAGATTGCTAGAATTTTCGGAACATTGTAGTAATTTAAGAAAAGCTCAAAGTGAGGTATGTTGGCTAAACTTCCTTCTTAGAATTGAATTCAATGACGTTCCCGTAAGTTTCAAGTATGGATGTATCAAGTTCCTTATTCTATGTTCCGGGTTGTTCCCAATAAATTCGAATGTCCCGAATAAGCAAAGTGTCGAGAATTATGTACTCAAAACGTGTTTGCGAATGTTCCCATCACATTATGTTAAATTTTGGGAATGTGTTCAAGAATGATATGTGTATTAAAATGTTATGTCTTTGAGTGATGCTTCAAATGAAGGTTATGATGTCAAATTGCATGAGAAAACTCAATATACTTAAGACTCTTAATTGCTCATATTGATACTTAAACTCAATATACTTATTATTGATAACCTATAAAGATGGTTGGAAGTGAAATAAGTAAATCGGGGATATAAAGTGTGGCCAACGTGCCAAGAGTGAAAGTTATACTTGTGGCCAATGGTGCCAATGAAATGAGATGATGTGAGAAAGATTATGAAATAAGCTTTGATTCAACTATTCTAAAATTGACTTTCAAAATAGAATTGCCTAAAAACTTATGAACTCATGTGATGCCCATATGTGGCTGTTTTAGCTAATGATATGTTTAGTGAGTATTTTCAATGTGTTTTGCATTCTTACATATTCGTGAGTGGAAATTGTATATTGTCCTTTGTGGGAAGAAGTATTTCAAGAATAAATGATGTGTTACTTGTTTATGATTTTAACTTGTGCTTCGATTGCCAATCATTTTACTTCATTTCTTGGAAAGAAATCCATTGTGTTTAAAGTCTTCATTACTAATGAACCGAAAGTTGTGATTTCCAAAATATTGTATATGTTGATATTTATGATGATGATCCATGAAAGGAAAGATATGAAAGTGTGGAATATGATATACGGCCATTGTGCCATAAAAGAAAAATCATATGTATGGCCAAGAGAGCCAATAAAATAATAATATTATAAGTGGTTGAAAGTACAGATTATGTGATATATGGTGTGAAAGGTTATGATATGTACGTATTTGTACTTTGGTTTCCAATGTGTTATAAGCCCCTACGTTCTTGCGAGTAAAGACTATGATGTTCCTAAATGTTCTAAATGCTCTTAATGCTATATGATCACCTATGGCAAGTACAAGTAAGTGATAGTATGAATATGAAATGTGGTCGTTGTCTAAATGACAATTATGAAGTGTTGTATGTCCCAATGGTTTCAACTATAGTTGAATGCTTCTGAAATAATGTATGTAAATGACTTCGATTGTTAAGTCTCCAAGAGTCATGAACCTAGATAATAACCTCAATAGGTCAAGGGAGTGAATAATGAGATGGAAGGGAGATGTTCTTTGTTAAATGATGATGAACCTTAAGAAAAGGAATTGGGCCCACATGCTATTGAAATCGACTTATTGATTTACCATGCATGTGCTAATGTAATGAGTTGTGTTTCTCCATGATGAGCATGAACATGAAGTATTCCAATGATATGAGTAATTACGACCTTAAATGTAATGACAAACTATGTCTCTTTGAGTTTATATATGGTATTGTGATTGGGATTACACCTCCACCCGCATATATTGGGGTGAGGTGGCAAGGCCACTTTGTGTAGGGATTGTGATATTGTGATACACCTCCACCTACATACATTGGGGTGAGGCGGCAAAGCCGCTTTGTGTAGAGTTTTGGTATTGTGGAATACACCTCCACCTGCATACATTGGGGTGAGGCGGCAAGGCCGCTTTGTGTAGAGTTTTGGTATTGTGTAATACACCTCCACCCACATATATTGGGATGAGGCGGTATGACCGATTTGTGCAAGGATTGCGGTATTGTGATACACCTCCACCCACATATATTGGGATGAGGCGGTAGGACCGCTTTGTGTAGGGATTGTGGTATTGTGGAATACACCTCCACCTGCATATATTGGGGTGAGGCGGCATGACCGCTTTGTGTAGGGATTGTGGTATGGTGATACACCTCCACCCGTATATATTGGGGTGAGGCGGCAGGGCCGCTTCGTGTAGAGATTGTGGTATCGTGATACACCTCCACCCGCATATGTTGGGGTGAGGCGGTAGGGCCGCTTTGTGTAGGGATTGTGATATGGTGATACACCTCCACCCGCATATATTGGGGTGAGCCCGTTACAGTTCTAGTGGGTGTTTGGGTCTAGTTAATTTTATGTATATAGGTATCTATTATCATATAAGCTCCATGTACAATGTGGGTCATGTAATTAAAGATTTGAGTATTGTCATATATTTATGTTTACATTATTAACAGCTATTCATAGAGCCGTGTAACCATCACGAAAAAGAAAATATGGGCCATTGAACCAAATGTGTTTAATATGAAAGTCAAGATCTTATTATGTTATTGTAAATAATGCATGAGTAATGATGAGAGGTTAATGCAAATTAGGCTTGCTTGAGTGGGTTTACTCGGTTGAGTGCCGATCGCGCTCCTTGATTTCGGGGAGTGAAAAACTTGGTATCAGAGCATGGTTTAGGAGTCCTAAGGTGTCATGGAGCAGTGTCAGTAGAGTCCCTCTTATCGGTGTGTTGCCGACCACACTTATAATAGGGAGGCTACAATGACATATAGGAAATGTTTCTTTGTTTTTTAAGGTTCCAATTTAGTCACTGAGTTCCCTTGTTAATACCAAGGAATATAGCACATTGTTCTACGAAATGAGAAAGGCATAATGATTAAAGTAATGATGCACATGACAGGCATAATGTGTGAGGTGCCCAATTGTCCTCGTAATGGAGGAAGAAAAAGTCAAGGATACAACCAAGGTAAGCAAGGTCATACAGTTGGCCTCGAGAGTCATAGTTGTTGATTTCATGTATAAGGTGCAATGTGGTGTTATCTATATGTTGTTTAGGATTGATTTCTGGGATTCTCTGACAGGTGGATAGGCCCAGTTACAGGGAAAACACTGTCGAAATTTTTAAAACTTTGTAAAGATAGCCAAATTTTAAGGGCCCTAAGTAAGTTGAGATTTTGGATAGGAAGTATAAGACCCATGTAGTTGTAAGTTCGTATGCATAATGGTTTGAGGTAAAAGGATGGTAACTCTATTATTAGAGGTGACTTTTAAAACATTCGAGGACGAATGTTCTTAAGTGGGGGAGAATGTAACACCCCGAAAAATTTCGAAGTACTTAAGCGCTATTAAGAAAGTTGATGTGTGCTAATTATATTATTTTGTGTATAGAAAAGGACTATTATATGAATGATATCAATTGATCATGATATTATATGTATGATGTGCATTAAGAATAGTTTATGGTCTAAGAAGATCCCCAAGGCTAAGTCAAGTTGAAAATTGTATGATGGGATAAAGTTTCAAGTGATTTCGCACAAGATCCTAATTCAAACGCATGCTCTTACCAAACTATAATTACTTAGGAGATGATCTACCTATCAACCCTTTGAGTCTAGTTTCCAACTCTTCAAACCGTTTATCATTTGGACACTCCTACAAGAAGTTATGACCAAATTATCAAAGGCTAGAAAAATAATATTCTGCGACCAATTCTGCGATCGCAGAATAATTATACGATTGTGAAAGTGCTTCTGCGACTGCAAAACTGGTCGTAAAATGGACCAGTACAACCCAATTTTTGGCACCAATTTTATGGTGCATTTTGCGACCCGCATAGAAATTCTGTGGTCCATTATGCGACCGCGGACCTGATTTCGGAGGATTTATTTTTCTATTTTCATAACCCGACCCCATTTTGATAAATAGGCTTTAGGGCTTATTTTGAGGCAATTATCTAAGGTTTTTTTTAGAGAGAAGTGAGAGTGTTATAGAAAGAGAAAGTAGATGAAGTGTTTTGTTTATCGAGATCTTGTCCAAGCTTTGAAATCTAACAAGAAAATATCATAAGTTCTTCATCTAAGAGGTAAGGTTCCATACCCTAGTTTTCAATTTCGAATTTGGGTAGAAGATGATTAATTAGGAGTATGATTCTTGGGTATGAGAGTATTATTTATACATGTATGTACCAATAAGGTTTTTGGAAAGATTGTTGAGCTCAAATAAGTAAATATTGGGCTGTGGAGTGAAGGAAATCTTGTAGAAGAACCTTGTAGTTAAATTTGCACACCTAGTGTTTGATAAAATGTTCAAATGAGCTGAGATCATGAATATCATCCTAATTTTGGTTCAATTTTGTTATGTCTCAAAATAAATTGGGATTGCTAGAATTTTCGGAACATATGTAGTAAATTAAGGAAAGCTCAAAGCGAGGTATGTTGGCTAAACTCCCTTCTTAGAATTGAATTCAATGACGTTCCCGTAAGTTTCAAGTATGGATGTATCAAGTTCCTTATTCTATGTTCCGGGTTATTCCCAATAAATTTGAATGTCCCGAATAAGCAAAGTGTCAAGAATTATGTATTCAAAATGTGTTCCAAATTTTCCTATCACATTATGTTATCTTTTGGGAATGTGTTCAAGAATGATATGTGTATTAAAATGCTATGTCTTTGAGTGGTGTTTCAAATGAAGGTTATGATGTCAAATTGCGTGAGATAACTCAATATACTTAAGACTCTTAATTGCTCACATGTGTACCTAAAGTCTTGATTGGAAATGTCTTATTATTGATAACCTATAAAGATGGTTGGAAGTGAAATAAGTGAATTGGGGATATAAAGTGTGGCCAACGTGCCAAGAGTGAAAGTTATACTTGTAGCCAATGGTGCCAATGAAATGAGATGATGTGAGAAAGATTATGAAATAAGCTTTGATTCAACTATTCTAAAATTGACTTTCAAAATAGAATTGCCTAAAAACTTATGAACTCATGTGATGCCCATATGTGACTGTTTTAGCTAATGATATGTTTAGTGAGTATTTTCAATGTATTTTGAATTCTTACATATTCGTGAGTGAAAATTGTATATTGTCCTTTCTGGGAAGAAGTATTTCAAGAATAAATGATGTGTTACTTGTTTATGATTTTAACTTTTGCTTCGATTGCCAATCATTTTACTTCATTTCTTGAAAAGAAATCCATTGTGTTTAAAGTCTTCATTACTAATGAACCTAAAGTTGTGATTTCCGGAATATTGTATATGTTGATATTTATGATGATGATCTATGAAAGGAAAGATATGAAAGTGTGGAATATTAAATACGGCCATTGTGCCATGAAAGAAAAATCATATATATGGCCACGAGTGCCAAGGAAATAATAATATTGTAAGTGGTTGAAAGTACAGATTAAGTGATATATGGTGTGAAAGGTTATGAGATGTACGTATTTGTACTTTGGTTTCCAATGTTTTATAAGCCCCTACGTTCTTGCGAGTAAAGATTATGATGTTTCTAAATGTTCTAAATGCTCTATGATCACCCATGGCAAGTACAAGTAAGTGATAGTATGAATATGAAATGGGGTCGTTGCCTAAATGAGAATTATGAAGTGTTGTATGTCCAGATGGTTTCAACTATAGTTGAATGCTTCTGAAATAATGTATGTAAATAACTTCGATTGTTAAGTCCCCAAGAGTCATGAACCTAGATAATGACCTCAAGAGGTCAAGGGAGCGAATAATGAGATGGAAGGGAGTGTCCTTTGTTAAATGATGATGAACCTTAAGAAAAGGAATTGGGCCCATGTGCCATTGAAATCGACTTATTGATTTACCATGCATGTGCTAATGTAATGAGTTGTGTTTCTCCATGATGAGCATGAACATGAAGTATTCCAATGATATGAGTAATTACGACCTTAAATGTAATGACAAACTATGTCGCTTTGAGTTTATATATGGTATTGTGATTGTGATTACACCTCCACCCGCATATATTAGGGTGAGGCGGCAAGGCCGCTTTGTGTAGGGATTGTGATATTGTGATACACCTCCACCTACATACATTGGGGTGAGGCGGCAAAGCCGCTTTGTGTAGAGTTTTGGTATTGTGGAATACACCTCCACCCGCATACATTGGGGTGAGGCGGCAAGGCCACTTTGTGTAGAGTTTTAGTATTGTGGAATACACCTCCACCAGCTTATATTGGGGTGAGGCGGTAGGACCACTATTTGTAGGGATTGTGGTATTGTGATACACCTCCACCCGCATTTATTGGGGTGAGGCAGTAGGACCGCTTTGTGTTGGGATTGTGGTATTGTGGAATACACCTCCACCCGCATATATTGGGGTGAGGCGGCATGACCGCTTTGTGTAGGGATTGTGATATGGTGATACACCTCCACCCGCATATATTGGGGTGAGGCGGCAGGACCGCTTTATGTAGAGATTGTGGTATCGTGATACACCTCCACCTGTATATGTTGGGGTAAGGCGACAGGGCCGCTTTGTGTGAGGGTGGTTATAAAGGATCCCCAACTTAATATCTATATATTGGAGTGGACGCTCTTAATAAATTTTCTTGACGTTAACGGCTATCTAAGCCCATGTATTGTTATCATCATTCATCATATTCATGTTGATTTCTAAGCCCTTGAATAGGTGTATTTGTATTGTGTAAGTGAATGTTGTGGACGGTCTATGAGACGCATAGGTGTATAATATGATATGTGAACACTAAGGACAGTCTATGAAATGTATATGTAAAAAATAAAGGAGGAAGGTGCCACTTTCATTGGACTTGTTTGTACATGTTGTTACAATTATATTATATTATGTATTCCACGTATAGTTCATATGGATCAGTTGATCCTAAAAGAAGTTTAGAATGATACAAGTATAATAAGATTTGAAATGTGATTCTATGGAATGTTTCGTAGTTTCTTGATGTATTTTATTTGTCTCTTATTTGAGTTACCCTATTTTCATATGTTGTTTTGACTGCCTTACATACGAGTACTATTCCACATTTACTCACGTCCCTCTTGCCGGGTGCGCTGCATCTTTTAATGGATGCATGTATACTTCTACAGGATGATATGGACCTTTGATAGGGATCTTTTTCACTACTTAGCTTATGGGGAGCCCTCTACAGTTCTAGAGGGTGTTTGGGTCTAGTTAAATTTATGTATATAGGTATCTATTGTCATAGAAGATCCATGTACACTATGGGTCATGTAATTAAAGATTTGAGTGTTGTCATGTATGTTCACAATATTAACAACTATTTATAGAGTTGTGTAACCACCACGAGAAAGAAAATATGGCCCATTGAGCCAAATGTATTTAATATGAAAGTCAAGATCTTATTATGTTATGGTAAATCATGCATGAGTAATGATGAGAGGTTAATGCAAATTAGGCTTACTCGACTGGGTTTACTTGGTTGAGCGCCGGTCGCGCTCCTTGATTTCGGGGCATGACATATGGTCTAAAAAGAGCCCTAAGTCCAAGTCAAGTTGGAAATTTCATGATAGACTAAAGTTTCAAATGGGTACGCATAAGACCCAACTTTGAACGAGAATATCTACATATATATATATTGAGTTATGTGATGATCTACCTATCAAATGAAAGATCTTCGAGTCTAGTTTCTAACGCTTCAAACCGTTTGTCATTTGGACATTCCTCGAGACGTTATGACCAAATTACCAAAGGCTAGAAAAATGTGATTCTGCGACCAATTCTGCGATCGCAGAACCATTATGCGATCGCAGAAGTAGTTATGCGACCGCAAAATGGTCGCAGACCTATTCAATGAAGCCCATTTCTAGGCATCGATTTTGCGGTGCATTTTGCGACCCACATACCCATTCTGCGGTCTATTATGTGACCGCAGACCTACTTTCGGAGGGTTAATTTTTTTATTTTTATAACCCAACTCCATTTTGATAAATAGACTTTGGGGCTTATTTTGGGGCAATTATCTGAGGTTTTTTAGAGAGAAGTGAGAGTGTTCTAGAGAGAGGAAGTGGATGAAGTGTTTTATTCCTCAAGATCTTGCCCAAGCTTTGAAATCCAATAAGGAAATCTCACAAGATCTTCATCTAAGAGGTAAGATTCAAACCCCGAGTCTTCAATTTCGAGTTTGGGGTAAAAGATGGGTGATTGGGAGTATGATTCTTGGGTGTAAGAGTATTATTTATACATGCTTGTACTAATAAGATTTGTGGGAAGATTGTTGAGCTCAAATAAGTAAAGATTTGGTTGTGGAGTGAAGGAAATCTTGTAGAAGAACCTTGTAGTTAAATTTGCACACCTAGTATTTGATAAAATACTCAATTGAGCTGAGACCATGAATATCTTCCTAATTATTATTCAATTTTGTTATGTCTCAAAATAGATTGGGATTGCTAGAATTTTCGAAACGTTGTAGTAATTTAAGGAAAGCTCAAAGCGAGGTATGTTGGTTAAACTTTCTCTCTTAGAATTAAATTCCATGATGTTTACATAAGTTCCAAGTATGGTTGTCTCAAGTTCCTTATTCTATGTTTCAAGTTGTGCCCAATAAATACGATTGTCCCGAATAAGCAGAGCGATGAGAATTGTGTAATCAAAACTTGTTCTGAAGATTCCTATCACATTATGTTATCCTTTGGGAATGTGTTCAAGAATGACATGTGTATTAAAATGCTATGTCTTTGAGTTGTGTTCCAAATGAAAGTTATGATGCCAAATTATGTGAGAAAATCTCAATGATCTTAAGACTCTTAATCTCAATAACCTAAAGTCTTGATTGGAAATGTCTTATTGCTGATAATCTATAAAGATGGTTGGAAGTAAAATAAGTAAATTGGGGTTATAGAGTGTGGCCAACGTGCCAAGAATTTAAGTTATGATTGTGGCTAGTAGTACAAATGATTTGAGAGGATGCGATAAAGAATATGATATGAGCCTCGACTCAATTGTTTAAAATGACTTCGAAAATAAAATTGCCTAAGAGCTTTTGTACTCAATTCATGCCCATAAGTGGCTGCTTTAACTAATGCTTTGCTTTATAAATATATCCTGTGTGATTTGAGTTCTTACATACTCTCGTGTTGAAATTGTACATTGTCATTTCTGGGGAAGAGTATTGCAAGACTAAATGGTGTATTGATTGTTTTTGATTTTTATGAGTGTTTTTATTGCTGGTTGGTATGCCCCATTCTTTGGGAAGAAACCATTTGTATTTAAAGTTCCCATTACAAATGGATTTGAAGTATATGATTTCTGAAATTGAAAGAGGTGAAAGTGTGGAATATCAAATACGGCCATCGTGCTAGGAATAAAGAATCTTGTGAATGGCCAAATGAGCCAAGGAAATATTTTCATTGTGAAAGATGTTGAGGTGATTACAATTGTATGTATGTTATCTCTGTGTGCAAATCAAATCAAAAATATTTTTGGGAGCATCATTAGCAAAACCGAGGTAGGGTGGGTCATAAGGCCCACTCCTAAAACTACACGTGCCGGTGTAGGGGTGGATTGTGATTATTCCCCTTATTCAGGATGAAATTGAAATATTGAAGAAATTGTGATATTATTCCCCTTAACTGGGATGAAACTGGTAACAATTGTGGATTGAAAAAGTCAACCCACACGACATATGTGGGGAGGCGTCCTACCTGATCGGGTGGAGATCGGACGCCATGTTGTGCACATGGTGGTACTACTCTTGGTAAAAACTTTCTTTCGCATCACATGTCAAACATGGTTCGTGGGGAGATGGCCTAGCCGATCGGGAGTGATCGGACTCTGTGCTAACAAAGACGTTGGTATATCGGTGCTAATGATTTCCCAACCAAAATTGTATATGAAGTTCATATTTTGAAAATTATTATGTTTTAACTAGACATTTGGATATTGTTGATTGTGACTTGCTGTTTCTATGTGTTGCCTTTTCTTATATGGGCATTCTATTTTGAAAGAGGACTTTTAGCTATACATAGTAGTGCTATTCGATAGTACTAACGTCGCTTTTGCCGGGGGCGCTGCATCTTTAATGGATGCAGGTAGTTCTACAGCAGGCGGCATTGATCAGTGATAGCAGTATGCTCTTTTCAGCTGATTTGGTGAGCCCCACTTTATTTCGAGGTCATGTACCTTTTGTTTCTCATGTACTGTGTTTTGAGGTATAGCCGGGGCCTTGTTGCCGGCATTTTCATATTACTCTTCTATTGTACTAAGAGGCTCCTGATATCATCCTAGGAAGCTCAACTATATTCAAGGACAAGGATGAAGCTTTGGAATCTCAAAGATGGCCTTTAACAATATGTCAAACTTGAGTTGCAAAACAAGGCCATTAGACTTCAAGTGCAAATAAAGAAGTTTTTAATTATCGAGGACGAGCTCAAGACCAAAGGAGATAAATTATACAAGTTTTACAATTATTTGGTGGCCCAAATTGAAGTACAAGAGGATGAAGATTGGGTCCCGAACTCGGCCCTTGAAATCTAGCAAAAGGGCACCCAGAAGAGCCCAAAATCAGCTTAAAAGAGGTCCAAATGGGGGTGTTTGAAATGGAGCCCAATTGGAGTCCAAACCAATGGCCCAAACTAGTAGTTTTAAGGCCCAAATCTAACCCAAAGGGATCTGCCGCCCCTAACTAATTTTATGACTTTTCTTATTTCTTAGCAACCACTCTACCTAATTTTGATGACTTTGTTACCCCTTAGCAGCCCCCTACCTAATTTGATGACTTTTGTTACTCCTTAGCAACCACCCTACCTAATTGTAATGACTTTTTATGCCTTAATATTCCTATAAATAAAGAGTTCTTCTCATTCACAGAGACACTTCATTATTGATTAAGTATATCATACTTTGAGAGTTCTTTTGAACCCTTGTTACTTGTGCTTTGAGATTTATCTTTCAACTTTTACTAGTTCATTGTTCAAGGTAGTAAGATTACTTCTCTATTGTGATATCTTTAAATCCTTTGTGGTATTCTTAGAAGGCGATTAATACTAGTTATTAATTGTTGTCTCAAGTTACTCGTAAAGCGATCAAGATCCGAATCTATTGTTTTGATTTGCTTTTATGTAAAGACGTTTGATTTCTTCAATAAATCAAGACGTTGTTTCTTTGATCTTGTCAAGGCTATAGAACTTACGTTCTTGGAAGTTCTTCGAATTCTTTTCTTGAATTTTCCCATATCCTTTATTTTCTGCCTTTTAGTTCTAGTTTTTCAATTTTCCCATATCCTTTATTTCCTTGAATCAAGACGTTGTTTCCTTGTTGTTATTGCTTTCGCATTTACTTTTCAAATTCTTACTCTAGTTTGGATTCCCGACCTAGTCATTATCAAGTGGTATCAGAGCAGTTCTATTAAGGTTTCGTTCTTGATAATTCTAGGGATTTATTGAATACTAAGAGCGAAAAAACAAGTTAAAAAAACCCATAAAAAAACAAAAATTAATTTTTTTAAAAAAATTGCTTGCTCTCCAGGAACTTTCTTTTGTATCTAATTTGTTTCCAAAAACTATCAAAGGAAACAAGAAGAGTGGATCCCAGATTTCAAAGATAAGACAAAAATTTAATTTTTCTTACTCTTTCTAATCTAAATATATAATCATTTCCTTTTTGTTCGTGTCTTGTTTCAACCGAGCCTAATAGTTCTAGGATTTGGTTCTTCTTTCATTTGTTCCCTCAAAAATCTTAATTTTACTACTAAGAACTTCATACGAGTTGGGTTTAACTATAAATCTACAAAGTATTTTGTTCAAAGGTTATTTCGAGAGGAAAAAAGGCAAAGAGAGGTGAGAGCATTATAGGGAAAAAGCCAAATTTGAGAGACACATATTTCCTTTAATCTATGTCAAGATGTCTCAAACATGTAGTTACAGTGGAAGGAGTAAAGCTATGACTCAACAACTTGAAAAGTCGAACTTACAGTATACCAAATGGAAGGAAGACAATGGTAAAGTTATTTTTCAAACAAGAGTTAAAGTGATGTCTACAATTTATGCCCTTAGAATTGACAAAGCATTTGGCTATAACTTAATTAGCCCTTATATGGTTGAGAAATTGAACTTGCCTTGTGTTGAACATATTGAACCCTACATGTTGAAAGGAGTAAAGGTAGATAAAAGAGTGTTCTTGCCATTCTCTATTGGAAGGTATGAGGATGTGATTTGGTGTGATGTCATTCCGATGAATAGTTTTCATATCTTGTTGGGAAGGCCATGGTATGTCTATAGAAGTGCTTCATATAGTATTGAAAATAGATACTCTTTTGAGATTAATGGGAAGAAACTCATTCTTGGGCCTTTGACTCCCTCACAAATTTGTGAAGATGAAAAGATTGTTAAAGAGAATATGGAATTATATGAGAGAGAAAAGAATGAGAAGAGTTAGGGAGTGCATGTTGACATTCCAAGAGAGGAAAAAGGAGAGGTTGTCTTGAGTGAAAAGAGTGGGATGTCAAGTGAGGTAAAGAGTGATATTGAAAAAAAAGAAAAGAGAGAAGGTAATGAGATAAACAAAGTCTATGAGGTAGAGAGAGAAAAACAAGAGGGATTGAGTGAAAGCAAAGAAAAACTCTTTAGTGAGAGAAAAGAGGCTAAGGGTGAGGAAAACGTTAGTCTTGTGATAAAAGCCAAAGAGAGTGTAAGCAAGAAAAAAGTTTCTTTAATTCCTAACCCATTAACTCTTTCTTATTTTAGTTTTTGTGATTTTGTGTAGCCACGTGTTGAAATACTTTTTGAAAGGGGTGGTGAGGCGCAGGAGATGGTGGAAAAAGATCCAATTAGATTCCAACATGAATTTGGCGATATCTATTCATGTTGGATGGTGGAAGATAAAAGCTTGGTTAAATTCTTTGTTATTGAACCTTTTGACTATTTTGATTCTTATTTACAGGGTTATGTCATGGAGTTGCCTTAAAGCATTTTTAAGTTGGAGCCATTGCATAAACGAATACAAGGTGATGATGTTCAATTGGTAAATAAGTCCAAGTATGGTATGTATAATTGGTTTATTTGCATTCTTGGCCTTTCTAGAACACCTAAGGTATTTTTGGAGGTAATGAATTATACTCTTATTTCTTATGTTGGTGACTTTATAATTTTTATGGATGATGATATTTTGATGCACATCAAGTCATTAACTGTAATATCTAAGTTAAAGTGCAAGAGTAATTTTCTTCCTTTTGAAATTGTGTATGACATAGATCATTATGTATTCCAACTTGGTGGAAAGAGTCATGAAATTTATGAGAAGAGGCTTGTGAATGAGTTAAATATTTATTCTTCTCTTATTCAAGTGGCTAATGAGTTTTCATATGATAAATTACTAGAATGTGATTTTTGTTGTGTGATGGGGAGTCATTCTTCAAGTCATGTTCATTGTGATCTTGTAAAAGTATTTGTTACTAGTAAAGATGATATGCATGATTGTTGTAACACATGTGATCAAATACTCTTTCATGTAGAGGAATCCATGAGATTTGTAATTGTAGATAACTGGCTATATCATGAAAGTATCTTCTTTGATAAATGTGGTAGAGATACTTATAACAAATGGATGTGTGGTCAATCTTTTATAATTTCTTTGTCATGTATACCTATGGACTACTTTACCGACAAGATCGAATTGCAAGTTCCATTGCATGGCGCATCTAAGAGTGGTTTTTATTGTATTGATCTAGGTAGGCATAAATTTTGTTGGGATGATGATGTCCATATGCTTTATAAGGGAGTATTTACACCTATTAGGATTAATTGGGTTAAATGGACACATGGTCACTATCTTGTTTTATTCCTACTATTTTTTCAGATTAGTGGATGCCATTTACTAGTGCGTGTTTTCTTTTTCTTGCAAGGTCGAAATTCGAGGACAAATTTTCTTCATGAAGACGGGAATGATAGCATCCTAGGAAGCTCAACTATATTCAAGGACAAGGATGAAGCGTTGGAATCTCAAAGATGGCCTTTAACAATATGTCAAGCTAAAGAGTTGCAAAACTAGGCCATTAAACTTCAAGTGCAAATAAAGAAGCTTTTAATTGTCCAGGACGAGCTCAAGACCAAAGGGGATAAATTATACAAGTTTTATAATTATTTGGTGGCCCAAATTGAAGTCCAAGAGGAGGAAGATTGGGTTCCGAACTCGGCCCTTGAAATCTAGCAAAAGGGCACCCAGAAGAGCCCAAAATGAGCTTAAAAGAGGTCCAAATGGGGGTGTTTGAAATGGAGCCCAATTGGAGTCCAGACCAATGGCCCAAACTAGTAGTTTTAAGGCCCAAATCTGACCCAAAGGAATTTGGCCGCCCCTACCTAATTTTGTGACTTTTCTTATTTCTTAGCAACTACCCTACCTAATTTTGATGACTTTGTTACCCCTTAGCAGCCCCTGCCTAATTTGATGACTTTTGTTACGCCTTAGCAACCACCCTACCTAATTGTAATGACTTTTTATGCCTTAGTAACTCATATAAATAAGGAGTTCTTCTCATTCATTGAGACACTTCATTATTGATTAAGTATTTCATACTTTGAGAGTTCTTTTGAACCTTTGTTACTTGTGCTTTGAGATTTATCTTTCAACCTTTACTAGTTCATAGTTCAAGGTAGTAAGATTACTTCTCAATTGTGATATCTTTGATTCCTCCGTGATATTCTTAGAAGGCGATTAATACTAGTTATTAATTATTGTCTCAAGTTACTCGTAAAGCGGTCAAGATCCGAATCTATTGTTTTGATTTGCTTTTAAGTAAAGGCATTTGATTTCTTCAATAAATCAAGACGTTGTTGCTTTAATCTTGTCAAGGCTATAGAACTTGCATTCTTGGAAGTTCTTGGAATTCTTTCCTTGAATTTTTCCATATCCTTTATTTTCTGCCCTTTAGTTCTAGTTGTTCAATTCCTTATTGTTATTGCTTCCGCATTTACTTTTCAAATTCTTACTCTAGTTTGGATTCCCGACCTAGTTGTTATCTGCTTCGTAGACAGGTTGTGGGTTGTGGTTGATGTTGGGAATTGAACTAGAAAGGTTGGTATTTGAAAATTATGTTTTTTCATTAATTCTATAAACTTGTAATATTTTGGAAACTATGAATGAAGCTGCTAATGAGATGAAAAGGAAGTTGTTAATAAAATCTTTTCAGTGTTTGATTAATAGAGTACATGTCCTCTTTATTCATGGATGAGTTTGGGTAGAAGAAAATCTAACAGGCTTGCTCGGCCGGATTCTCTCGGTTGAGCGCCGGTCGCGCTCCCCGAGTTTGGGGCGTGACAAACTTGGTATCAGAGCCTAAGGTTTTTAAGTATCCTAGGATATCTCAGAGCCGTGTCTAGTTGAGTCCTTCTTATCGGTGTGTTGTCGACCACATCTATAATGGGGAGACTACTTGGACATTTAGGAAATTCACACTTCTTTGATACTCCAGATCGTGCGATAGAACTCAAGATAGGAAGCTAATTTCCTCGTCATGTCTCATTTTTCATATGAGTAACCTATGGGTTCGAGGCAGCGAGAAGGAAATGAAAGAACAAGTTCCTAGGGAAAATGTCCATGTTCCTATTAATGTCACCACGCCACTAGATCATGTGGTGATAGAACCTAAGAAACGAAAGAGGGTTGTTTGTACCAATAAGCCAGAATGTTTGATATGAAATAATATCCACTCGGGTTTATGTTAGATGATTCTTGAAACATGTTATGGTTGTGTAAAGAGGGGGCACAAGAAGAATAAATGCCCTTATGGATACACCCATCCAGGCCTGCCCGATATGCGGGCGAAAATATTTTGTGTCATATGGTGAGTATGCTCGGAAGCGTGTTAGGGGCGGTAGATTTGGAAAATTCCAATAGTCCATACAACGAGTCATTGCAGAGATTGTTACTCCCGCCATGAAGGCTTGGAGGAAGACTAAGGGGAATGCTTATGATGTATGCAAAAAGGGTAAATGTCAGGTAAGTGGGGAGAGTCAGTTCAGCGGACCCCGTCCTCGTTGTGTGAAGTGTATGATATGTCATTCGGGGGTATGTCACTATGGTACTAATGTATGTTTTGGATGTGGAGTATAGGGGCATCAATTAAGGTACTGCCCTGTCAATCTAAAGTCATCAATTAAGTCACTCCATAATACATCATTATGAAGACCACATTATTTTTCTTGTTGTATATGTACATGCATATTGAAGAGGTCTACATAAATATGGTCTTAACCAAAACGTTGAATCACAAAACATTGCAGACTTTCTGAACAAGACGCATTATTCGTGAAGCCACTCTATCACAAATTCTCTTATTTACAACCTCTTGTGGAATTGAGCTCTATAATTATGTCCTTGAAATTGAGTTATAACTCTAGGATTAATACTTCCCACTTGCTTCCCTAAATTCTCAACAAGGGATTATACCTGATGAATTTCTTACATAACATTTTGATTCAAATGGATAACATTTGCTCACTTGTTCTTATGCATGCACAGTCATAAAGTTTACCTATTTGGTATCAAATCCAATGTAAGACAACCTAGTATTGAGATCATTCTCGAGGAATTCTTTCTCTTCTCTGTATGTGGCTCCTACGATTGGAACAGTCACTTTACTCCTTTATGAATAGTATCATGAATCCTTTTCACTATCTAGTAACATGAAGGCATATCTCAACACCCATTATATGTGTACGTGCCAATTGAAATAGTCACTTGTCTGTATAACGTTTCTCTGGTATTTGAGGTTTTCGTGAATTTGTCACAAGAAGATCTTTTTGTTCTCCCATCTCAGTATGACTTTCATGTCCACCTAGATCATACCTCAGTGAGTAACTCACATTATTCCTAGCATTGTAGTTACCCATGAAGTGGCCTAGTATTGCAGCTTGAGAGTTGTTATGGCAAAAACATGTCTAGCTCACAACAAAGTGTTCATTCTCTCTAACCAATACATGACTTCATCCCAACATTAAGAGGTCCTAGCTACATGATTTTACTTATGTGAGGTTGAAAGTTAAGCAGCCTTATGATGAGCATATTGAATTGAAAGACAAATTCATCGTATCTCCAGTCCTCTCATATAGGACCAACTATTGGCAAAGGTTAAGTTGTGAGAATGATAATAATCTCACAAGTGTTCAACTTATTTTTCATCCCCATGGGCTTGTGACATATATTCCTTGTGTCAGTTGATGTTAAGACCGTAATGCAATTTCATACACTTTGAAACCCATATCACATTCGGGGTGCCAAAATATTCTCATGTCGAGTTGAACTGATTTTCCCTACACTCCAAGAGATGACTGGTGTCATGTACTTGGCCATTTCTCTTTGAGGCTTACTATTGCCGAACAAGACACATATGGAATAAAATAATTGTTGTTGTCTTTTTCATGACTCATGGTCTCATGGCTCATGGTCTTCCAAGAATAACTGACTCTAATGTCTTTATCCTTCCAATTATGCCTCCCATAAGTCACATGTCAAAGAAGAAGTGTCACCATGATCAAATATATTGGATAGGAAATTTTATGGTCATATTCAAGCTAGCACATCTTAGACTAATTGTTGGAGGTCGCCAAAGGTTTAGTTTGGGTGTTCGGCATAGAGATTTAGAGTTGAAGAAAGTGAACGGGTTATTCTTAATATTTTCTCCATGATGATTCTATGTGAATTGTTAATAAAGGTAAAGTATATGCAGTCACATTAGGCCTTATGAAATCTCGAAGGAAATATGCCAAACTATGAGTATGATGTTTCCTTTTTATTGTTCTCCGTGTACCCGGCGTTTCATGTGTCTATGTCTAAGAAGGTGAAGTTAATGGGTAATTGGATTATGAGGAGCAACTAGTTGCTATCCTTGTTAGAAAAGTACGAGAGTTGAGATTGCCTCTGTTAATGTGTTATGGCAAAGTCGATAAGTCGAGGAGGCCACCTTGAGGGCCAAAAGTGTTAAGGAAATAACATTTTCTCACTTGAGTTTATAGTCAAATCATTGTGATTTGAAAGGTACTATCTATGTGTTATGATTTAAATATGTACTGCTCATGTCCAGATATCTTGATAATATAATGCCTGTAATGATGAGATTTGTGATGTTGATATACATGATGATGCTTTGTCAAGTTGTGTATGTCTTGATAGGTTGATTTTGGTGATTATCTGACAGGTGGATAGACCTAGTTACAGGGAAAACTCTGCCGAAATGTTTAAGAGTTTGTAAAGATAGCCAAATTTTAAGGGCCATAAGTAAGTTGAGATTTTGGAAAGGAAGTATAAGACCCATGTAGTCATAAGTGCCTATGTATAATGGCTGGAGGTAAAAGGATGGTAACTCTATTATTAGAAGTGACTTGTGAAACATTCGAGGACGAATGTTCTTAAGTGGGGAAGAATGTAACACCCCGAAATTTTTTGAAGTAATTAAGTGCTATTAAGAAAGTTGATGTGCGCTAATTGTATTATTTTGTGTGTAGACAAGGACTATTATATGAATGATATCAATTGATCATGATAATATATGTATGAGGTGCATTAAGAATGGTTTATGGTCTAAGAAGAGCCCTAAGTCCAAGTCAAGTTGGAAATTTCATGATAGACTAAAGTTTCAAATGGGTACGCACAAGAACCAACTTTGAACGAGAATATCTACATATATATATGTAGATATATATATGTGATTGTCACGACCCAAACTAACCCTGTCGTGATGGCGCCTATCGAGGAACTAGGAAAGCCGACTCATTTCCCAAGCAACCGATATTTTCATTTCAAAGGTAATTTCAAGGCTATTTAACATAAAAACCCTCGTAAAGGAGCTCAAATCAAAACAAAAGTGCGGAAAGAAAAGCCTGACATCGGGGTGTCACTAGTCATGAGCATCTACTAGAATTTGTCTGAAAATATCAAGACTAACATAGACTGGAAAATAGCTAAATACAACTAAAGGAAAATAGGAGGGAGAAGAGCAGGGCTGCGATCGCCACGCAGCTACCTTGCTATTCCCGAGAAAATCTGCAAACGGAATAGTCAACAGCCGCTACCGTGTCCAGCTACACCTAGATCTGCAGATAAGGTGCATGGAGTAACGTGAGTATGCCACCTCAGTAAGTAACAACAATAAATAAAGACTGAGCAGTAGTGACGAGCAATAAAGCATATAAAGTTCATATCATGAAATCGCAGTAAAATACCACATGCTTTTAAAATAATGGTTTGAATCAAAACATTTCGTTTAAACCCAGTTCCAGTAAAATCATTTAAGGATATTTTTCAACAGTTTTTCAAACAGAGGCTCAATGCAAAGGTAAGAAAAAAATGATGAAATCATAAACAGCCCCTTGGGCAAAACATCACTCATATATAGTTCCTCGGGCAAACCTCACAATCACTCATGCTACTCGGGCATACCTCACAATCACTCATGCCTCCCAGTCACTCAACACTCGGCACTCGCACTTAGTAGGTACCTGCACTCACTGGGGGTGTGTACAGACTTCGGAGGGGCTCCTTCAGCCCAAGCGCTATATCAAGCCAAATCATGGCATAAATCACTCAGGCCCTCGGCCTATATCAAATATGCTACGGCGTGCAGCCCGATCCATAAATAATAAAGTATATAAAGCCAATATGGCCTACTGCGGCGTACAACCCGATAAGATAATTATCCTCACAATCAGGCCCTCGACCTCACTCAGTCATAAACCTCTCAAGCCACTCGGGCTTTCAGCAAAATAGGGTATTCATCCCAAAATAACTTTTATATGCATTAAAACAGAGTAATGAAAACTGAGTTATGTAGTAAACAGGAATAACCATGACCGAGTATAGATTTTCAACAAAATACGCAACTTTACAGTTGCTACGGGACTGAACAAGTCACAATCCCCAAGGGTGCACGCCCACACGCCCGTCACCGAGAATGTGTGTCACCTTAAAATAGTAGAATGATACGAAATCTGGGGTTACATACCCTCAGGACTAGATTTACAATCGTTATGTACCTCAAACCGGTCAAATCTCTACCCTGAAATGCTCTTGCCTCTCGACTCGGCCTCCAAATACTCTGAATCTATTAACAATTTGTACAATACCATCAATATACGCTAATGGAATGAATTCCACAATAAAAACTATCAAATTAGAACAAAATTCGAAATTGGCTCAAACTCGGACCACAACTCGGAATCGGGTAAAAGTCACAAATTACGAACACCCATTCACTCATGAGTCCAACCATACTAGTTTCACTCAAATCCGACTTCGAATCAACATTCAAATCCCAAATATTCATTTTATGAAGTTTTTACAATTTTCCCCAAATTTCCACCTCAAAGTACTAATCAGATGATGAAATCATTGATATATTCATGTATATTAACCAAATTCTAGTTAGAATCACTTACCCCGATGAATTTCTTGAAAAACCCACAAAATATCGCCACAAACCGAGCTCCCTAGGTCCAAAATATGAAATATACCCTAGACCCTATTTATAAAGTGCACCTCTGGCCTCCCACTTCGCGGTCCGTGAAAATTTAAGCGCGGCCACACCCCAGGTCCCGCAGTCGCGAAAAAATGGTGCGGTCTGCGAAATTCTGGGGCTGCATTGCCAAGATTTAGTATTTTGACCATACCTTTCTCTACAAATATCCAAATAATGACTGCTTTACTTTTCTGGAAACTAGACACGAAAGGATTCAACTTTTGTTTTTGAATCATCTCAAAATTCCTTGTAGATCAAAAGATATAGGTTTCCGAAGTCGGACCAGCGGATCTGCAGAACTTACTCCGGAGTGCGGCTGTGGCAGAATTATGCGGTCCGCGAAATTCCAAGCGCGGCCGCGAAATTATGCTGCGGTCCGCGAAATTCCAAGCACCAGAACCATACCTGAGTTCCGAAAATGCCCGGACTCGCTCAAAACTCACCCCGAAACACACCCGAAGTCCCCGGGACCTCAACCAATCCTAAAACACCATACAAACTTAGTTGAACCTTTGAATCACTCAAAACAACATCAAAACACCAATTTACCCTCAGATTTAAGCCTAAGAACTTCTTAACTTACAAATTCGACAACTAATGCCAAAACCAACCAAACCACATCCGAATGACCTCAAATTTTGCACACACGCCACAAATGACACTACGAACCTACTCCAACTTCCGGAATTCCATTCCGACCCCGATATCAAATTTTCCACTGCCGATCGAAATTACCAAATTTCTAACTTTTGCCAATTTAAGCCTAATTCCACAACGGACCTCCAAATCACATTTCGGACGCGCTCCTAAGTCCAAAATCACCTAACAAAGCTAATGGAATGATCAGAATTCTAATCCGAGGTCCAATGCTAAAAAGTCAAACTTAGTCAACTCTCCCAATTTAAAGCTTCAACAATGAAATTCTTTCTTCCAATTCGATTTCGAAATACCTGCAAATCAAAACTGACGATTCACACAAGTCAAAGTATATCATACGGAGCTACTCATGCCCTCAAATAACCGAGCGAAGTGCAAATGTTCAAAACAACCGGTCGGGTCATTACATCCTCCCCCACTTAAACATACGTTCGTCCTCGAATGTGCCCAGAGTTGTTCCAAAATACATCAAATCGCTGTGTAACTTTCCCATGCACATACCCGGGGGTGATCCCACATCACCCTATCCCATACAGGTCTGATAGCATAGTATAACTGAAATTTCTCAATTCAACCTAGCCCACAAGCCTTCAAATCAAATTTCCAACATCCGAAATTTCCTATAAGATCAGAAGTTCACATCTACATACCGTACAAGTCTGAACATGCTGTACCAAAAGCCGTAACCATAACTCAAATACTCAAATTCAAATACCGCATAGCTCGAATACTCGAAGCAATGATTTCTAATCACAGTATCGGCTCAAATCAACCCAGTACCGGTAGTAAACCTCATATCAGACAAAACCTCATTCTAAAACCTTCGTATACTGTCGATGATGAAAGAGACATACCGAATTCATAACCATTCATTATACCAACAGGTCATGGAGCTCCTATTCCTTCTACAAGAACTATAGCCAATTTCAAAGCCGACTTCCAATATTATCCTCCCCATTATACCACAATCAAATCTGATAGCATCCATTCTAGGCCCAATGACCTCGTCTCATCCAACACGACAACCCTAGTGACATGACACATCAATACAATCTAAAGCCACAACCCGTGCAATCCGTGCACGAGATAGCAACATTCCAAATGTACCCAATCGTAACATGACCCAAATAGGAGAACCATTTCGCAAGCTCGACAGGTACCACCCCGACGCAATGCTAAGAACCCATCACACACCGCAGAACCATAACACACGAATCTTACATAAAGGATCATATTTCCACATAATTCTGCTACAATACGCGGCCCTATCCAAATACTGGTCCATATGAAACACCTCAAGCTACCCTGCTAAAATCAATAACCATACGCAATTCGCCATCAAGTACCCAAAGTGCATTACCATAACCACGGAGAAGCAAACGACACCATGCCACACAAAACCCGAAAGAACATGACCAATACGCCATCAACCAAGCAATATCCAATACTATTCTCGCTCAAATTCCGCTATAAGGCCACAATAGAACCGCACCATATGTGCATGTAACCAATGAATCACAACTCCTCGTAGCATAGAAGAGTAACTCACAGATCATTTCAGAACACGAATAAGCTTCACATCAACTGAATGACACATCCTTCAACAATGGCAGTATGGAGCCAACCAATGCGGTTCGGTGTACAATACACATCCTAATTGGGCCTACCAATGGGCCCCAAATCAACTATGGTCAGCTACCAATAGATAAATAACCTCCAAAAGTCCCCAATGACTGAATCATAACACATTCTAATATCTGGCTAGCTCCGGCCATAACTTCACAGTCCACAACCATGAAACAATTTACTCTTGAGAACTCCCAATCTCCAATTCCATAGAACACACAAATCACCATATTTGATTCCACCTCCACCGCCCGAATGTCTAACACCTCTCTCACACACAATCACCCCACGAGAAATACTTTAAAAATTCTTCCGTGCCACCTGGCAAAAATTTGAATATCAGCAGTCGATCAACTGGGAGAGTGCTGCAATACCAGCGAAGTACCCATAAATCAAAACACACTGCCCCTTCTGAAATGTACACTCTCAAAAAGCCATACCAAATAGTAATATAATTTACCTAGTCATCTGAAACGGTCCATGCTGCCTAAGAATTTATGTCCTTCCCTTCAAAGCTGAACTGTGATCTTGTACATGTAAATCCTATTCCCGCACAACACACCACATCTATTATGCCATCATGTGACAAGCATAAGAATTCCATTATCAACTCTGAGTCACTAGAAAATTACATACCTTATTAGTTAGAAACCTCCTTCTTGCTTCTTTCTAGGAGGAAATCATAACACACAACACGTTCCGTACACCGGTAGAAAATATCCGGTTCAAACCATGGTAGAAACCATCATGAACACTTTGCAATCCATTTGCACATAACCAAGCTATCTGAACTGAATTCCTCTAACTCCACCAAGCCACACAGGTTGCCAAATCCGAGAGCATTGCCACGAAACCCCTGTAGATACTAGCCACGTCATAAGTACCCAAAAAATCGATCATACCCATTACTGTTCTAACCCAACCTACTACCAAGCTGTCCTATTTCTCCAAGTCCTTTCCAAATATCCTTCAAATTGCTACTTTTCCTTGTTAGAACACTACTATCTTTAACTAAAACTTGCCCCATGAACTCTATCATAGAATCACACCGCCCTAAGGCTTATAAGCTGCTGAATTCCCTTTTTATGTATCCCAAAGTTTCCACAACCAAAATGCTTACTTCGATGAGACTTTATGTGAACCTAAAATTGTTTTCTTCACCTTCTTGATACTAAAATGCATAATTCACAATGATATAAAATGCCACGAGTCTCGACACCATTCAATGCAACTCCCAGTTTTCTAACCATATATATAAATCTTGAATCCATTGGAATCATTCTTGAGAGTTATCCACTCTACTCAAATCTCAAATTAACCTACCAAACGGACCGAAATGACCTGTGCCCCATTAGCACACCAACACCCAAGGGAAATAAAGAGTAACCCACACTCCTACGCAACCGAGCAAATTCCCACTCCGTGTACACTACATTCTTCGTGAATAACCACTCAATTATTTTATGGTCCTCCTATAACCATAGAGTGTAATAAAACTTGTGTCCAAAAATTCCTTTACCCGAGTCATCCTCGATCTCGAACTCTGTAAGTCATAACTGATTCACCAGTATACCCCAAACCGAAACTAATACGATACATAACCGTGCAATCAACTCATCGATAGCAGACTCCCCCACTTAGCCTTAAGCTGCAATTATATAAAATTAGAACCCGCAAGGATTTCGCCTTCTCAATTACCAAGATCTCGCACCGTTAACCCGCCAGACTTCTCAAAGTCTTTTATTAAGCTTTTTATGAACATTCTGAATTGCTAGCCACAATCACACACGCAACCTCCTACCGGGTAGCAAGTAATATTCCTCGCAAAAGCTTCATCAACATCACGCCACCGCTAGCTGCACACAGGAGATAACCCACCTGTGGAATTCCTTACCGACATCTCCTAATGATACTGCACTGAGTTCAATGACCACGAAATCCATAAATTCTCCTAAGTTCATGCTCTCCCACCATTTGTATAAGTCTACACTTTCTCTATTGACATCAACTGTACGTTCAACAATACCTTCTGAACTCAAGTCATATTGCACCTGACACGATAATCAGATCTTCACGCCTCTCTTCATTTCAAACACACTCCTTTCTACCATATTCAATCCATCACTCTAAATAGAGTTTGCAGGCGAAATCACATACTAACACGATTCCAAACCATTCTACACTTTATCAAAGCGCACGACTACCCTACCAGTGAGTTCATATGCTAATCTGCCACTCTTACTTCGGTTAAATCATCTCCTTTAAGAAAATTATTAACCTCTACTTCTCCTACTTGACCCGCTAGTACTTCAACCATCGCGAAACGCTTCCCGTCATGTCTTCCCTCATACTTTGCTGCCCAATTGCTCCATCAACTCGAAATGCATCTCTGTCGTACCAGAACCAATAGAATGTTCCCGACTCTAAGTCTCTTTGAAGATTATCTTTCTCGAGCCATCAACATTAAAATACCCATTCGCAACCACCATTACTACACAACCACTTACTCTTCTTGAGTCCAACTCATTGACAGACATGAGAATTTAATTTGCCCCAAATTTTAACAACGTGAAAGATCCTTCAAAACATTCACACTTGAGACCGTACGTCACATCAAAACGAAAATCAAGCACCCAATATCCTGTCTTTACATTTCAAGAAAACACTTCTCGTCATATTTGAATCGTCTTAACACATCCCGCGGTTACATTGAACCCATCATACCGCCATTCCACCGCTTATCAAGCCACAAATTCTACTGTAGGGTCATCGCCGGACATATGAGTCCAATTGTACAAGTTACAACTGAAGCTACCGAGCTTAAGCTGTGGTCTAAACCTGGCCTCAAGTCCTCCAGACTAGCCCATCACCAAAATACATAATACACATCTTGAACCTCGTTCATAGAATCACAAGCCGGCGGTGCACAACTGATACCGAGTGCTGATGTGTGCATACGAATGCGTGGAAGGAATTCAAGGAGTTATGTTCCAAGCTGAATTAATTTCGCACGATAGAATACAAGAAAGTGAAATTTTCCTAAGGGTTCTGCAGGCTCTCGAAGATAAGTACAGACGTCTTCGTACCGAACCGCAAGACTCTACTAAACATGCTCATGACTCGTGTGACCTATGTAACCTAGGGCTCTGATACAATTCTGTCACGACCCAAACTAATCTTATCGTGATGAAGCCTATCGTGGAACTAGGAAAGCCGACTCATTTCCCATGCAACCAATATTTTTCATTTCAAAGGTAATTTCAAGGCTATTTAACATAAGAACCCTCGTAAAGGAGCTCAAATCAAAATAAAAGTACGGAAAGAAAAGCCCGACATCGGGGTGTCACTAGTCATGAGCATCTACTATAATTTGTCTGAAAATTTCAAGACTAACATAGTCTGGAAAATATCTAAATATAAGTAAAGGAAGATAGGAGGGAGAAGAGCAAGGCTGCGATCCCCAGGCAGCTACCTTGCAATTCCCGAGAAAATCTGCAACCGGAATAGTCAATAGCCGCTACCATGTCCAGCTACACCTGGATCTGCACACAAGGTGCAGGGAGTAACGTGAGTATGCCAACTCAGTAAGTAACAACAATAAATAAAGACTGAGCAGTATTGACAAGTAATAAAGCATACAAAGTTCATATCATGAAATCTCAGTAAAATACCACATGCTTTTAAAATCAGGGTTTGAATCAAAACATCCCGTTTAAACCCAGTTCCAGTAAAATCATTTAAAGATATTTATTAATAGTTTTTCAAACAGAGGCTCAATGCAAAGGTGACAAAAAATGATGAAATCATAAACAGCCCCTCGGGCAAAACATCACTCATATACAGCCCCTCGGGCAAACCTCACAATCACTCATGCCTCTCGGGCATACCTCACAATCACTCATGCCACTCGGGCATACTTCACAATCACTCATGCCTCCCAGTCTCTCAGCATTCGGAACTCGGCACTCGCACTCAGTAGGTACCTGTGCTCATTGGGGGTGTGTACAGACTCCGGAGGGGCTCCTTCAGCCCAAGCGTTATATCAAGCCAAATCATGGCATAAATCACTCAAGCCCTCAGCCTATATCAAATATGTTGCGGCGTGCATCCCGATCCATAAATAATATAGTATAAAAGGCAATATGGCTTGCTGCGGCGTGCAGCCCGATCCAATAATTATCCTCACAATCAGGCCCTCGGCCTCACTCACTCATAAACCTCTCAAGCCACTCGGGCTCTAAGTAAAATAGGGTATTCTGCCCAAAACAACTTTTATATGCATCAAAATAGAGTAATGAAAACTGAGTTATGCAGTAAACAAGTATAACCTTGACCGAGTATATATTTTCAATCGAAAACAGTGAGAGAATAATAAGAAAAGGCCCCTAAGGGTCCAAACAGCACTGGCGCAAGGCCCAAACATGGCATTCAGCCCAATTTATAGAAACTCTTTCCAAAACACATAAGTATAATATAGTTTCAACAAAATATGCAACTTTACAGTTGCTACGAGATGAACCAAGTCACAATCCCCAAGGGTGCATGCCCACAAGCCCGTCACCTAGCATATGCGTCACCTTAAAATAGTAGAATTGAAATCCCGGGTTTCATACCCTTAGAACTGGATTTACAATCGTTACTTACCTCAAACCGGTCAAATCTCTACCCCGAAATGCTCTTGCCTCTCGACTCGGCTTCTAAATGCTCCGAATCTATTCACAATTAGTACAATACTATCAATATACGCTAATGGAATGAATTCCACGAGAAAAACTATCAAATTAGCCCAAAACCCAAAATTGGTTCAAACCCGGCCCCCAGGGCCCACGACTCGGAATCGGGTAAAAGTTATAAATTACGAACACCCATTCACTCACGAGTCCAACCATATGAGTTTCACTCAAATCCGACTTCGAATCGACATTCAAATCCCAAAAAATTATTTTATGAAGTTTCTACAATTATCCCCAAATTTCCACCTCAAAGTACTAATCACATGATGAAATCATCAATATATTCATGTATATTAACTAAATTCGAGTTAGAATCACTTACCCCGATGAATTTCTTGAAAAACCCACGAAATATCGCCACAAACCGAGCTCCCTAGGTCCAAAATGTGAAATAATTCCCTAAATCCCATTTATAAAGTGCATTTGGCCTCCCACTTCACGGTTCGCAAAAGTTTGAGCGCGGCCGCGCCCCAGGTCCCGCGGTCGCGAAAAACTGGTGCGGTCCACAAAATTCTGGGGCTGCATTGTCAGGCTTTAGTGTTTTGGCCATAACTTTCCCTACATATATCAAAAAAATGACTTCTTTACCTTTCTGGAAACTAGACACGAAGGGCTACAACTTTTATTTTTAAATCCTCTCAAAATTCCTTGTCGATCAAAAGATATAGGCTTCCGAAGTCGGACCAGCGGATCTGCAGAACTTTCTCCGGAATGCGGTCGCGGCAGAATTATGCGGTCCACGAAATTCCAAACGCGGCCGCGAAATTCTGCTGAGGTCCGCAAAATTCCAAGCGCCAGAACCATATCTGAGTTCTGGAAATGCCCGGACTCGCTCAAAACTTACCCCGAAACACACCCGGGTCTCCGGGACCTCAACCAAACATACCAACCAATCCTAAAATACCATACAAACTTAGTCGAACCTTCGAATCACTCAAAACAACATCAAAACACCAATTTACCCTCGGATTCAAGCCTAAGAACTTCTAAAATTACAAATTCGACAAACGATGCTGAAACCAACCAAACCACGTCCGAATGACCTTAAATTTTGCACACACGTCACAAATGACACTATGAACCTACTCCAACTTCCAGAATTTATTCCGACCCCGATATCAAATTTTTCACTGCCGACCAAAATCGCCGATTTTCCAACTTTCGCCAATTCAAGCCTAATTCCACTACGGACCTCCAAATCATATTCTGGATGCACTCCTAAGTCAAAAATTACCTAATGAAGCTAATGGAACCATCAGATTTCCAATCTGAAGTCAAATGCTAAATAGTCAAATTTGGTCAACTCTCCCAATTTAAAGCTTCAACAATGAAATTCTTTTTTCCAATTCGATTCCAAAATACCTGCAAACCAAAATCGATGATTCACACAAGTCAAAGTACATCATATGGAGCTACTCATGCCCTTAAACAACTGAGTGAACTGCAAATGTTCAAAATGACTGGTCGGGTCGTTACAGTGATGATCTACCTATCAAATAAAATATCTTCAAGTCTAGTTTCTAACACTTCAAACCATTCGTCATTTGGACATTCCTACAAGAAGTTATGACAAAATTACCAAATACTAGAAAAATGCGATTCTGCGACCAAGTCTGCGATCGCAGAACCATTATGCGATCACAGAAGTAGTTATGCGACCGCAAAATGGTCGCAGACCTGTCCAGTGAAGCCCATTTCTGGGCATCGATTTTGTGGTGCATTTTTGCGACCCGCATACCCATTCTGCGGTCCATTATGCGACCACATACCTATTTTCGGAGGGTTAATTTTTCTATTTTCATAACCCGACCCCATTTTGATAAATAGCCTTCGGGGCTTATTTTGGGGCAATATCTAAGGTTTGTTTCAGAGAGAAGTGAGAGTGTTCTAGAGAGAGGAAGTAGATGAACTATTTTGTTCATCAAGATCTTGCCCATGTTTTAAAATCCAACAAGGAAATCTCATAAGATCTTCATCTAAGAGGTAAGATTCAAACCCCTAGTCTTCAATTTCGAGTTTGGGGTAAAAGATGGGTGATTGGGAGTATGATTCTTGGGTGTAAGAGTATTATTTATACATGCTTGTACTAATAAGATTTGTGGGAAGATTGTTGAACTCGAAAAAGTAAAGATTGGGTTGTGGAGTGAAGGAAATATTGTAGAAGAACCTTGTAGTTAAATGTGCACACCTACTGTTTGATAATATGCTCAAATGAGCTGAAACCATGAATATCTTCCTAATTATGGTTCAATTTTGTTATGTCTCAAAATAGATTGGGATTGCTAGAATTTTCGAAACGTTGTAGTAATTTAAGGAAAGCTCAAAGTGAGGTATGTTGGCTAAACTTTCTCTCTTAGAATTGAATTCTATGATGCTTCCGTAAGTTCCAAGTATGGTTGTCTCAAGTTCCTTATTCTATGTTCCGCGTTGTGCCCAATAAATATGATTGCCCCGAATAAGCAGAGCGATGAGAATTGTGTAATCAAAACTTGTTCTGAATGTTCCTATCACATTATGTTATCCTTTGGGAAAGTGTTCAAGAATGACATGTGTATTAAAATTCTATGTCTTTGAGTCGTGTTCCAAATGAAGGTTATGATGCCAAATTGTGTGAGAAAATCTCAATGATCTTAAGACTCTTAATTTCTCATATGTGTACCTAAAGTCTTGATTGGAAATGTCTTATTGTTTATAATCTATAAAGATGCTTGGAAGTGAAATAAGTGAATTGGGGTTATAGAGTGTGGCCAACATGCCAAGAATCTAAGTTATGATTGTGGCTAGTAGTGCAAATGATTTGAGAGGATGTGATAAAGAATATGAAATGAGCCTCGACTCAATTGTTTAAAATGACTTCGAAAATAAAATTGCCTAAGAGCTTTTGTACTCAATTCATGCCCATAAGTGGATGCTTTAACTAATGCTTTGCTTTATAAATATATCCAGTGTGATTCGAGTTCTTACATACTCGTGTGTTGAAATTGTACATTGTCATTTCTAGGGAAGAGTATTGCAAGAATAAATGGTGTATTTATTATTTTTGATTTTTATGAGTGTTTATATTTCTGGTTGGTATGCCCCATTCTTTGGGAAGAAACCATTTGTGTTTAAAATTCCCGTTACAAATGAATTTGAAGTATATGATTTCTGAAATATTCTATATGTTGGTATTTGATGGTGATCTTTGAAATTGAAAGAGGTGAAAGTGTGGAATATCAAATATGGCCATCGTGCCAGGAATAAAGAATCTTGTGAATGGCCAAATGAGCCAAGGAAATATTGTCGTCGTGAATGACTGGAAGTACTAATGAGAATTTATACAATGTGAAAGATCTTGAGGTGATTACAATTGTATTTATGTTATCTCTGTGTATAAATCAAATCAAAAATGTTTTGGGAGCATCAATAGTAAAACCGAGGAAGGGTGGGTCATAAGGCCCACACCTAAAACTACACGTGTCGGTGTAGAGGTGGATTATGATTATTCCCCTTATTCGGGATGAAATTGAAATATTGGATAAATTGTGATATTATTCCCCTTAATTGGGATGAAACTGGTAACAATTGTGGATTGGAAAAGTCAACCCACATGACATATGTGGGGAGGCGGCCTAGCTGATCGGATGGAGATCAGACACCATGTTGCGCACATGGTGGTACTACTCTTGGTAACAACTTTTTTTTGTATCACATGTCAAACCACATTGTTTTTGGGGAGATGGATTAGCCGATCGGGCGTGATCGAACTCTGTGCTAACAAAGACGATGGTATATCGGTGTTAATGATCTCCCAACCAAAATTGTATATGAAGTTCGTATTTTGATAATTATTATGTTTTAACTGGGCATTTGGATATTGTTGATTGTGACTTGTTGTTTCTATGTGGTGCCTTTTCTTATATGGGCATTCTATTTTGTAAGAGGACTTTTAGCTATATATACTATTGTTATTCGACAGTACTAACGTCCCTTTTGCCGTGGGCGCTGCATCTTTAATGGATGCAGGTGGTTCTACCACAGGCAGCATTGATCAGTGATAGCAGTACACTATTTTCAACTTATTTGGTGAGCCCCACTTCATTTCGGGGTCATGTATCTTTTGTTTCTTATGTACTGTGTTTTGAGGTATAGCCAGGGCCTTGTTGCTGGCATTTCTATACTACTCTTCTATTGTACTTAGAGGCTCCGTATATAGGTTGTGGATTGTGGTTGATGTTGGGAATTGAACTAGAAATGTTGGTATTTGGAAATCATGTGTTTTCATTAATTCTATAAACTCGTAATATTTTTGAAATTATGAATGAAGCTGCTAATGAGAATGAAAAGGAAGTTATTAATAAAATCTTTTCAGTATTTGATTAATGGAGTACATCTCCTCTTTATTCATGGATGAGTTTGGGTAGAAGGAAATCTAAGAGGCTTGCTCGGCCAGGTTCTCTCGGTTGAGCGCCGGTCGCGCTCCCCGAGTTTGGGGCGTGACACCACTGTACTCTCAGCACGGAGTCTGATCACGACCCGATCGGCTAGGCTGTCTCATCCGAGAGATCAACCACAATCACAATTTCAATTACAATTTCCAGCACAATCACCACCATGTGTGCGGCATGACGTCCGATATCGACCCGATCGGCTAGGCCGTCTCACCACAATGATGTGTGGATCGACATTATCCTTTTCTACCAATCATCTCGTTTGATACTTCTTTCACATCTTTTCATTTCATTAGCACTAGTTGTCACAATTATAAAATCATTCTTGGCACGTCGGCCGTATTTAGTATTTCATGCTCACCCTTTTCACTTTCAAACATTATCATCATTATCAACAACAAGGCATTTCAAATCAAGGTTTTTAGTACATGAGCAATTAAGAGTCTTAGGCACATAGATATTTTTCACAAAATTTGGCATAATAGCCTTCGTTTGAGCTTAACTTGAAGTCGAAACATTTTTATTGCACAGCCCATACTTTGAACACATTCTCAAATTATAACATAACATGATAAAAGTATTTCGGATACATATTGAACCTATATCTTTCAACACAAGCTTATTCGGAATAGCCAATTTTATAATGAACAACTCGGGACTTACATAAATTACATGGATACCGTGGAATTCAATTCCAAGAGAGGAGTTTAGCCAACATACCTTGATTTGAGCTTTCCTTAAATTACTACAATGTTCCGAAAATCCTAGCAATCCCAATCTATTTAGAAACATAACAACATTGAATTATAATTAGGAAGATATTCTTGGGTTCACCTCATTTAGGCATTTCATCAAACACTAGGTGTGTAAATTTGTCCACAAAGTTCTTCTACAAGATTTCCTTCACTCCATAACCCATTCAATACCAAGAGTTTACTTATATTAGCTCAATTACTTTCTCACCATCCTTATATTTACATGCATGCATAAATAACAACTCTCATACCTAAGAATCACACTCCTAATATCCCATCTTCTGCCTAAACTCGAAATTGAAGACTAGGGTTAGAACCTTACCTGTTGATTGAATATCTTGTGAGATTTGCTTGTTGGATTTCAAAGCTTGGACAAGATCTTGATGAACAAAGTACTTGAACTTCTTCTTCTCTCTAGAACACTCTCACTTCTCTCTAAAAATATCAGACTTTTGCCTTCAAAACGATCCCCAAAGGCTATTTATCAAAATGGGATCGGGTTATAAAAATCAAAAAATGGACCCTCCGATTCCAAGTCTGCGATCACAGAGTGGCCCATAGAGTTGATGTGCGGCCCGCAAAATGGACCGCAGAATTGATCTCCAAAAACTAGGTTGTTTCGGATTGGGTCTGCGATGGGTCTGCGGCCCGCGAACCTGTTCTGCGGTCGTATAATGCACCGCATAACTTCTGTTACATCCCGCATTTCGTACGTTAAAGTTTCACCGTAAGTTAATCGACGTAAGCTCGGGAATGAGATTACTTTTGAGGTTATAAGTATTTATGTTATTTGTAACAAGTGATAAGTGAGTGCCGTGAAGATTAGAGGGTAAACAAATCAAAGAATGAGTATTCGTTGAAGTTTTTCAATTTTGGATAAAATACGGTTCAAGCTATAATACCCCGTATTTATGGGCTAGTGCTATACAAGGTACCACATGACCATGATAGTAAGGTATATAAAGTGTGTTAAAAGTGATTAGTATTTTAAGTAATTTGAGATAATTCTTAATTATGTGGATAATTGGTTCATTATGAATTTTTATTGGGAGATTAATATGTAATTGGAAATTGGTGGATAAGTTTGGTGGAAACATTACCTCAATGTGGCAGCAAGGGGTTAAATCGCTAAGACTAAAAAAATGACTCTTGGGCTATATGGCTAGGTGGCATGTTTAGGGGGATTTTGGAAAAATAATCCTTACAAAAGTGGGGCCCAGAAACCCAAATTTATAAGAGACCTTCTTACCTCATTAAGGTGTGAGGTTAGGTTTGCTATGTAACGGATGGAGCTCAAACAATTCATTAAAGAGAGATATCATACGGATTTGCAATAGCAACATGATTTGCTACAACAAAATTCATACGAGACTACATAATGCAATAGCAACGTGATTTGCAATTCTATGAGAGTACGGTGCATATCTTTCTCAAGGATATCATACGGATTTTTTTCTATTTCGATCTCGCCGTTACGTGTTTCGTCGCGATTGACGTGTGTTAGAGGGATTGTCAAGAGAATCGGCTCAGGTATGTTAAGGCTATCCCTTCTTTCCTTTTGGCATGATCCATATGATATAACAAAATGAGCAAACGCACAACTTTCACAAATGACTCTATTCTTAGAGGTACTAGTGATGCCTATGTTCTTGATTTCCCAGGTGTCTTATTATATCTTCTGTTCATTGGTCTCAGAAAAATACGTAGTTGATAAAGTTTATCCGAATGGCATATTGATCTTATGAAATTCTGAGAAATCTTATTAACTTACTTCTTATGCATTTCATTCATTTATACATGTATATTGACCCATGACCAGATGGCATTATATACGCGTATATTATATGTATATGGGATATGGGAAAAGGTTAGCATTATATATGCACCACCACCTAATCAGTTGGTATACGTGATGATTTCTCCCACAGAGGCTGAGATTATATGACGGGATGCCCTTAGAGGCTGGATGATGTTTTGTACACATATACCTATGCATGATACGACATTTATACTCACATGCATGACTTTATGAATATTTCAGGATTCACAAAGTTATTTGGACTTACGGACGGATTCCTTTACTCCATGTTTCATTTATGTCTTTTATGTACTGATTTTCATGCCTTACAAACTCGGTACATTATTCGTACTGACGGCCCTATTTCCCGGGGCCTGCATTTCATGCCCGCAGATGCAGGTAGACTGGTTGACGGCCCCCCTTTTTAGGATCCTTGATCAGCGAGAGTTGGTGTGCTCCACTTGATCCAGAGCTGCTACTACTTTTGGTATGCTATTTTTGGGTATGACGGGGCCCAGTCCCATCTTTTATATGGTTGTACAGTCTATTAGAGGTCTATAGACAGTCATGTATAGTTGGATAGTATGTGGCCTTGTTGGCTTCTAGTTTTGGATATAGAGTTGTCTATAGCATCCTTGTCATCTCGCCCTACCGTATTCCGCATGTATATGTATATATGTCTTTTGGACATGTTTTCCTCACATATGTTATTCATGTAATTCAGCAGTTTATTGACAGATGTTATTCATGACCTTCCCTTAATTTATGTTTATATCTTAGATGCATTCTTAGGGGTGTTTGACAGGTTGGACTCGGGCACTCGTCATGGCCCATCGGTTTGGGTCGTGACAAAAATTGTATCTGAGCAGTTCTGTCCTAGGGTTGTCTATAGACCGTGTCTTGTAGAGTCTTGTTTATGAGTGTGTTGTACACCACATTTATAAACAGGTGGCTACAGGACATATAGGATGTTATCCTCCTTTCTTATCTTAGATCGTGCGATATAAGGATTCATTTCCCTAATGATATGTTATGTTTTCAGCGATGCCTAAGAAGGTTACAACCGCCCAGAAGGGAAAGTCCGTGGCTGATGAGACTACTAGTCGAGCGCCATGAGTCACCAGGGCTTGGGGAGTGTCTCATAGTGAGATTCCATCTCAGAGTTCACATACCCCGCCCTCTCTAGAGGAGCTCCGAGAAGCACCAGCTCCAGCCCCTGCCCCTGTATACTCAGCTCCTTAGCCAGATGCACCGGGGCAGGAGATAAGAGATGTTATTCAGCTATTGACTCGATTAGTAGCCGCACAATCTCGGCGTCAGGAAGTTGGTATTTGTCATACAAATAGGGCCATCAATGCGAGGGTTCGTGATTTCATTAATTTGGACCCTCCGGTATTCACTGGAGCAGATCCAAACGAGGACCCTCAGGAATTTATCGACAGGATACAGAGGACTCTGAGGGTAATGAAGGCCACTGCGACTGAGTGAGTTGAGCTAGCTTCCTATAGACTTCAGGATGTTACAGTTAATTGGTACGAGTCTTGGGTATTGTCCATAGGTGAGGATGCCCCTATAGCGGTATGGCATGAGTTTACAGAGGCTTTTCTTCGTCATTATCTGCCACTAGAGCTTAGAGGGCCCAGAGTTGATAGGTTCTTGACCCTTCGACAAGGTAATATGAGTGTTCGAGTGTACAACCTTCAGTTTGATTCGTTGGCTATGTATGCTCCCACTTTTGTATCTAAGATGGAGGATCGGGTTCACCAGTTCGTGATGGGGTTGGAGTCGCACCTGCTTAACGACTGTATGTCGGTCTCACTTCAGCCAGGCATGGATATTTCTCGTATTCAAGCATACACTCAAGGGGTAGAGGAGCGTAAGCAGAAGCATAGGGGCAATCGTGAGCATGATAGGGGCCAGAGTAAGAGAGCGAGATCTTTGGGTCATTCTGGTGAGTTTCGAGGTGGTCAGAGACAATAATACCCGAGGTATCCAGCCCATCCATCAGCTAGCACACGCACCCAGTTTGTCGGTAGGAGATTTGATCGTTACACATATGCAGGGCCTCAAGTTCTTAGTATATGGGTGAGTCAAGTCAGATGAGGCCACCCTTGCCACGATATGCTCAGTGTGGTAAGCAGCATGTCGGGTAGTGCCGTATGAGGTTGGGTATTTGTTATACTTGTGGTTATCAAGGCCACGTTATGAGAGATTGTCCGATAAAAGGTGGTGCAAGCATAGTTCAGCCAGTGGGATCTGTAGCTGGTTCGTCATCATCTGTAAGCCCCCTTAGGCAAGGTTCACAAGCACCAATCGATTGTGGTAGAGGCAAAGGTGGAGCATCTAGCTCGAGCGGTCCTTAGAACCGCATGTATGCATTAGCAGGTCGACAGGATCAAGAGTCGTCACCTGATGTTGTTACAGGTATATTATCAGTCTCCTCATATGATGTATATGCATTGATTGACCCAGGTTCCACCTTATCATATGTTACTCCGTTGGTTGCTAGTAAGTTTGGAATAGAACCTGAGTTGGTTAAACCTTTTGAGGTGTCCACACATGTTGGGGATCCGGTGATAGCTAGGCGGGTATATAGAGATTATACAGTAGTAGTTCATAGTCGATCTATAGTAGCAGACCTAATTGAGTTAGATATGGTAGAATTTGATGTTATACTTGGTATGGATTGGTTGGCTTCTTCTTATGCCAACGTTGATTGTCGATCAAAGATGGTTCGGTTCCAGTTCCCAAGGAAGCCTGTTTTGGAGTGGAAAGGTAATACGTCATCGCCGAGAGGTAGGTTTATTTCCTATATCAAGGTAGAGAAGATGATTAGAAAGGGCTATATTTATCACTTAGTTCGGTACCTATTGTTATAACGTAATTCCATTCGGTCTAAAAAATGTTGTGCAACATATCAACGCCTAGTAAATCGAATGTTCGAAAAACAAATAGGAAAATCAATGGAAGTTTATATTGATGACATGTTAGTTAAGTCCCTGCGAGCAGAGGACCATTTAAAGCACTTGCCGGAAACTTTCAACGTACTAAAGAAGTAAAATATGAAGCACAACCTCGAAAAATGTGCATTCGGGGTTGGCTCGGGCAAGTTTCTTGGTTCCATGGTGTCCAACCGAGGAATTAAAATCAACCCCGATAAAATCAAAGCTATCGAGGACATCACAGTAGTAGATAATGTGAAAGTCGTGCAAAGGTTAATGGGGAGAATAGCTGCCTTGGGACGATTCATTTCGAGATCCTCAGATAGGAGCCACCGATTTTTCTCATTGCTTAAGAACAAAATCAACTTTCCATTGACTCCAGAAGGCCAGCACGCTTTGGAAGAACTAAAGCGGTATTTATCGAGCCCGCCTCTACTTCATACCCCGAAAGTGGACGAATAACTTTACTTGTACTTAGCTATCTCGGAGATAGCGGTAAGCGGAGTCCTGGTTCGAGAAGAACGAGGTATGCAATTCCCTATTTATTATGTCAGTCAGACCTTAGGCGAGGCCGAAACTAGATATCCACACTTAGAAAAATTAGCGCTTGCTTTAATAAGCGCCTCTAGGAAATTAAAATCATATTTCCAATCTCATCCGATACATGTTGTAACAACTTATCCTCTTCGAATTATTTTGTGCAAACCCGAGCTTTCGGGTTGATTTGCCAAATGGGCCATAGAAATCGGTGGGTGCGATATCGAGTATCGACCCCAAACCGCTATCAAATCTCAAAATCTTAGCAAACTTTGTGGCTGACTTTTCACCGACCCTCGTGCCCGAGATTGAAAGGGAGCTACTTATAAAATCGGGTACCTCTTCGAGAGTCTAGACTATTTTCACGGATAGTGCCTTCAACGCGAAGGGGTCCGAATTAGGCATTGTACTAAAATCACACGCATGTAATGTAATTAGATAGTCTATCAGAACTACGAAATTGACTAACAATGAGGCCGAGTATGAGGCCATGATTGCAGGTCTCGAACTAGCTAGAAGCTTGGGAGCAGAGATCATAGAAGCTAAGTGTGATTCCCTCCTCATTGTAAACCAAGTTAACGGGACTTTTGAAGTCCGAGAAAATCGAATGCAAAGGTACTTGGATAAATTACAGGTGACTCTACATCAATTTAAAGAATGGACTTTGCAACACGTTCCCCGAGAACACAACAGCGAACTTAGGTTCATCGGTCGAAGATGACGAACTCAACTCGGGGACTGTCGTACAACTCATAAAATCGGTGATCGAAGGACACGCCGAGATAAATTCCATAAGTCTAACCTGGGATTGGAGAAACAAATATATAGAGTACTTCAAGAACGGGAAGCTTCCATCAGATCCAAAGGAATCGAGAGCTTTGCGCACAAAGGCAGCACGATTCACCTTATCCGAAGACGGAACGCAATTCAGAAGGACTTTTGATGGACTATTGGCAATATGTTTGGGACCAGGAGATACCAATTACATACTACGAGAAATTCATGAGGGCACTTGTGGAAACCATTCTGGTGCCGATTTGTTGGTCCACAAAGCGATCAGAGCGGGGTATTATTGGATCGATATTAGCAAAGATGTGAAGGAGTTCGTTTGAAAATGTGACAAATGTTAAAGACATGCGCCCGTGATTCATCAACCCGGAGAGCTACTCCATTCGGTCCTATCTCCATGGCCTTTCATGAAATGGAGGATGGACATCGTCGGCCCCCTCTCATCGGCCCCAGGTAAAGCTCAGTTTATTTTGTTTATGACTGATTATTTTTCTAAATGGGTTGAAGCACAGGATTTCGGGAAAGTCAGAGAAAAAGAAGTGATAGACTTCATTTGGAACCACATCATATGTCTATTCTGGGTGCCAGCCGAGATTGTATGTGATAATGGGAAACAATTCATCGGCAGCAAAGTAACTAAATTTCTCGATGATCACAAGATCAAAAGGATCCTATCAACACCATACCATCCCAGCGGAAACGGACAAGCCAAATCGACCAACAAAACCATCATCCAAAATCTTAACAAGAGATTGACCAATGCCAAAGGAAAATGGAGAGAAATGCCCAAGTACCTATGGGCATATCGTACAACATCGAAATCCAGTACTGGAGCAACGCCATTCTCGTTGGTCGATGGTGCCGAAGCTCTGATCCCGATTGAGATCGAAGAACCTAGAATCAGGTTTCGTTATGCAACAAAGGAGTCGAATAATCAGATCAAGAACATGAGCCTGGAATTATTGGATGCAAGACGAGAGGCCGCTCTCGTCCGATTGGCCGCCCAAAAATAGCCGATCGAAAGATACTACAATCGAAGAACCAATCTTCGACATTTCAAAATCGGGGACTTGATACTAAGGAAAGTCACCCTCAACACCCGATATCCGAATGAAGGGAACTGGGTCCGAATGGGAAAGGACCATATCAGGTCCTCAAAATCGTCGGAAAGGGGTCCTACAAGCTCGGCCTGATAAACGGCAAACAACTACCTAGCAATTGGAATGTTTCGCACCTAAAACGATACTACTGCTAAGGTACGACCCTCCCATGTTCATTTATATTTTGAAATTAACCCTTGCAAGTGTTCGACCAAAAACAGGAATGGATTATTCAAGTCGAAGCCTTTAGGACTGAAAGCACATGTTGTACTCTTTTTCCCTTAGACCGATTTTGTCCCGAATGGGTTTTTCGGCAAGGTTTTTAATGAGGCAACCATTGATCGTGCTAACTTAGAACAATTCAACAGTATCCGAAGCCTCTTTACAATCAACCTCAAATACTGGGGGGCATTACCCTCGAATATATCAAGTTCGATTATCGACGAATATATCAAGTTCGATGCAAGAAAGTTACTTCATGACAGCAGGGTTTCGATATGAAAAATTGTAAGGGCCGAATGTTCAAAACGAGCCATGCCCATGTAGTTTGCCCGAGACCTGGCACAAAACATGAACACATGTATAATGACTTATAAAGAGAAATTTCTTCTTTACCGATATTTTATATCCCAGAAAAATTCCTGTATTTCGTGATATATTATGCAAACAGGCTTAGGGGCTATTCTTATTTCGAGTTCGAGCAAATTCTTACTCCACTATAAAGCCTAAGGGCTGCCCTAACTCAA
Source organism: Nicotiana tomentosiformis (assembly GCF_000390325.3). NCBI lineage: Eukaryota > Viridiplantae > Streptophyta > Magnoliopsida > Solanales > Solanaceae > Nicotiana > Nicotiana tomentosiformis. The sequence goes on from NC_090817.1 coordinate 56,109,096, forward strand.
GTTCGAGCAACCATTCTCACTCGGGGACTATCTATCGAGCCCAAGGGCTACCATTAATTCAAGTTCGAGAAATCATTCTCACTCGACTACAAAGCTCAAGGGCTACCTTATTTCAAGTTTGAGCAAGTCCTCACTCGACCACTAAGCCTAAGGGCTACCCTAACTCCAGTTCGAGCAACCATTCTCACTCGGGAACTATCTATTGAGCGTAAGGGCTGCCATTAATTCAAGTTCGATAAATCATTCTCACTTGACTACAAAGCCCAAGGGCTACCTTATTTCGAGTTCGAGTTCGAGTTCGAGCGAGTCCTCACTCGACCACTAAGCCTAAGGGCTATTCTTATTTCGAGTTCGAGCAAATCCTCGCTCGACTATAAAGCCTAAGGGCTGCCCTAACTCGAGTTCGAGCAACCATCCTCACTCGGGAACTATCTATCGAGCCCAAGGGCTGCCATTAATTCGAGTTTGATATATCATTCTCACTCGACTACAAAGCCCAAGGGCTACCTTATTTTGAGTTCGAGCAAGTCCTCACTCAACCACTAAGCTTAAGGACTACCCTAACTCGAGTTCGAGCAACCATTCTCACTTGGGAACTATCTATAGAGCCCAAGGGCTGCCATTAATTAGAGTTCGATAAATCATTCTCACTCGACTACAAAGCTCAAGCGCTACCTTATTTCGTGTTCGAGCAAGTCCTCACTCGATCACTAAACCTAAGGGCTATTCTTATTTCAAGTTCGAGCAAATCCTCACTCGACTATAAAGCCTAAGGGCTAGGGTGCAACTTTGACTTCCTTTTGGAGGGAAATCTCTCCTTTCTAAAGTGAACCCAAACTAAATCTCCAGGTTTAAAAATTACTTATTTTCGACCCTTATTCTTTCTCAAGGTAGTTTGCTCATTTTTCTTCTCAATTGGAAGCCTTGTTTGTTCATGAATTTTTTTTATCATCTCAGCATTTGTCCTACCATCAAGATTAACAATATTATTAGTAGGTAATAGTAATAAATCAAGGGGAGTGAAGGGATTAAAACCATAAACAACCTCAAAAGGAGACATACCCATAGAAGAATGGATTGTTCTATTGTAAGCAAATTCAATCATATGTAAGTGAGCCTCCCAAGAAGTTAATTTACCTTTCAAAACAGCCCTCAACATGTTTCCTAAGGTTCTATTAACTACTTCAGTTTGTCCATCAGTTTGTGGGTGACAAGAAGTAGAGAACAACAATTTAGTGCCTAACTTTCCCCAAAATACATGCCAAAAGTGGCTCAAAAACTTAGCATCCCTATCACTAACAATAGTTCTAGGTATACCATGCAATTTGACAACTTCTTTTATAAAAAGATCAGCAACATGTGAAGCATCATTAGTCTTTAAACAAGGAATAAAACGAGCCATTTTGGAGAACCTATCTACCACAACATATATACTATCCTTACCATACCTTGTTCTAGGCAAACCTAACAAAAAATCCATAGAAATATCAATCCAAGGTGAAGTAGGAACAAGTAGTGGCGTGTAAAGACCATGTGGTAACACTTTAGATTTTGCTTGTTTACATTCCAAACACTATGCACACATTCTTTCAACATCTTTTCTCATTCTAGGCCAAAAGAAATTTTCAGCAAGTATGTCTAGCGTCTTTGGGACTCCAAAGTGACCCATAAGCCCTCCACAATGTGCTTCCCTTACAAATACTTCACGTAAAGAGCAATTAGGGATACACAACTTATTTTCCTTAAAGAGAAACCCATCTTGGAGGTTAAACCTCTCAAAAGGACCCAACTTACAATCTGCAAAAATCTTGCCAAAATCAACATCATTAGCATAAAGTCCCTTGATTTGATCAAAACCCATCAATTTAGAAGTCAGGGTAGAAACTAAGACGTACCTTCTTGAAAGTGCATCCGCAACAACATTCTCTTTCCCTTGTTTGTAAGAAATTACATAAGGAAAAGTTTCAATGAATTCAACCCACTTAGCATGCCTTCTACTAAGCTTACCTTGACTCTTCAAGTATTTCAAGGATTCATGGTCAGTTTTAATGACAAACTCTCTTGGCCACAAGTAATGTTGCCATGTGGCTAAAGCCCTTACCAAAGCATATAGCTCTTTGTCATAAGTGGAATAGTTCAATGTGGCTCCACTCAACTTCTCACTAAAGTAGGCAATAGGTTTAGAATCTTGCATCAAAACAGCACCTATTCCTTTGCCAGAAGCATCACATTCAATTTCAAAAGATTTAGAAAAATCAGGCAATTGTAACAATGGAGCAGAACATAACTTTTCTTTCAACAAGTTAAAATCATCATCTTGTTCTTTTCCCCATGTAAAAATCTTATCCTTTTTAATAACTTCAGTTAAAGGAGAAGCAATGGTGCTAAAGTCTCTCACAAACCTCCTATAAAAACTAGCAAGTCCATGAAAACTCCTAACTTCAGTTACACTTTTAGGTTTTGGCCATTCTTTTATTGCTTTAATTTTCTCTTCATCAACCTCAACTCCTTTAGAAATAACCACAAAACCCAAGAAAATCACACGATCCACACAAAAAGTACAATTTTTAAGATTAGCAAATAAGAGTTACTTTCTAAGAACTTCAAAAACTTGTTTTAGGTGTTCTACATGCTCTTCTAAAGTGTTAGAAAAGATCAAGATATCATCGAAGTACACCACAACAAATTTTCCATGAAAATCCTTAAAGATATGATTCATTAATCTCATGAAAGTGCTAGGTGCATTAGTCAAGCCAAAAGGCATAACTAACCACTCATAAAGCCCATATTTGGTCTTAAAAGCAGTTTTCCATTCATCTCCAGGATTCATTCGAATCTGATGGTAACCACTTTTTAGATCAATTTTAGAAAAGATTTTGGATCCATGTAATTGATCCAACATGTCATCAAGACGAGGAATAAGATGGCGATACTTTACCGTTATCTTGTTGATTGCTCTACAATCCACGCACATCCTCCAAGTTCCATCCTTTTTGGGTACCAATAGGACGGGAACAGAGCAAGGGCTCATGCTCTCTCTCACAAAGCCTTTCTCAAGCAGCTCCTCAACTTGCCTTTGAAGATCTTTTGTCTCTTCTGGATTACTCCTATAAGCAGGCCTATTTGGGATTTGTGATCCAGGCACGAAATCAATTTGATGCTCAATGCCGCGTAAAGGTGGCAATCCATTAGGAATATCTTCAGGAAAGACATCTTCAAAATCCTGCAAAAGAGAAGAAATACTACTTGGCAAAGAAAAAGTTAGTAACTCAGAATTAATCAAAACTTCTTTGTAAGTAAGTAGTATTATGGGCAACCCCTCTTTTCTTGCATTTAAACACTCTTTGGCTTTTATATAAAAACTCTCTTTTTTTATTTCCTTAGCCTCTTTCCCCTCACCAGGACTTTTTATTTTTTCATTCAAGCCCCTTTTTATCTCTTCTCTCAAATTGTTGCCCTCTCTCTCTTTCTCTCGGCCATCTCTCTTTTTTTCCAACTCTTGGCCTCCTTTCTTTTCTTTTTCCTCAAGCTCACTTTTTATCCCTCCCCTTGGTTTTCCCATTGTTTCCCTTAATCTCTTTTGATCTTCAAACACTTGAGAAGGAGATAAAAGTGCAAGAGTAAATTTCCTGCCATTTAGCTCAAGAGAATATCTATTCTTCCTTCCATCATGAAAAACATTCCTATCATACTGCCAAGGACGACCCAGTAAGATATGACAAGCTTGCATAGGGACTATGTCACAAAGAATATCATCCTCATATCTACCAACATTGAATGAAATCATGAATTGTTTGTTTACCTTTAGTTCACCACTATCATTTAACCATTGGGGTCTATAGGGAATAGGGTGTTTCATGCATGCAAGTCCCAATTTTTCCACAAAGTATGAGCTCACCACATTAGCACAACTACCACTATCAATGATCATAGAACAAGTTTTTCCCTTTATCCCACACCTAGTATGGAATATATTCTCCCTTTGTTCTTCACTATTGCTTCCCAAATTAATAGTCATAATCCTCCTAACTACCCCAATCATGCCATCATTAGGTAGTTATATATCATCATCATTACTCACATCTCCCTCTTCTTCTCCCTCACTTTTTTCACTCTCATATCCTCCATCTTCTCTAAGAATGATGTTTCTTCTACTTGGACATTCATGCATCATATGTCCCCTTCCTTTACATTTATGACACTGAATAGAACTAGAAGGTGTAAAAGGTTTAGGGTTAAAGGTTTTACCTCCCTCTTTGTTCTCAAATTTACCTTTATCCTTGTCTTCTTGAGGTCTAGAAGAACTTTTCATCTCTTGATTTGACCATGGCTTCTTGGAGATGGTGTTTGACCGACCTTTCCATGAGCTAGCTTACTTTCTTTTATTTTGATTTTCTACCTTTACAGACAAATCAACTAACTCATCTATTGTTACATATTGTTGTAATTCTACTACATCAGCTATTTCCTTATTTAAACCATTTAAAAACCTAGCCATTGTAGCCTCTTCTTCCTCCATATAATTAGCTTGGATCATAGCCATATCCATAGCCTTAAAGTACTCATCCACAGACATAGACCCTTGCTTTAATGTTTGAAGGCGTTGTTGTAGCTCTCTTTGAAAGTGTGATGGTATGAATCTCTTTCTCATCACCCTCTTCATCTCAGTCCAAGTAGCAATTGGTGCTTGTCCTTCTTGCAATCTGTCTCTAGTAAGCTTTTTCCACCAAATAGCAGCATAGTCAGAAAACTCAACAATAGCAAGTTTAACCTTCTTACCCTCAGAGTAGTTGTGACAGTCAAATATGGCTTCAACCTTTCTCTCCCAATCAAGGTACAAGTCTGGATCCCTTGTTCCCCTGAAAGATGGCATCTTCATCTTTATAATGCTTATATTATCATCTTCTACTCTACCTCTTTGTCCCCTCATATCTCTTCCCACCCTATCAAAATCGATATTATTAAAATCATCTATTGGGTTTTCTTGATTTACAATGGGAGCAAGGGGTACATTTCTCCTAGCTTGGGGCCTAACATTATTTTCCCTTCTAAGTTCAGCTATTGTATTATTTTGATCAGCAATGGTGTCCCTCATGTCTTGGAGTTGCAAATTCCACCTTTCGAATTGTTGATGCATAGCTTGCAAGGTAAAATCATTTCTTGCTTTGATTTCGGCTTCTTGAAGAACCCTTCGTTCATGATCACTACTTGTATGTGACATCTTAAATAACTAAACTGTATCAGAAAAAATTGAATTTTTCCTCAATTGTTCTCACACACACATTGCCTTTTTTTCTCTCGAAATAACCTTTGAACGAAATACTTTGTAGATTTATAGTTAAACCCAACTCGTATAAAGTTCTTAGTAGTAAAATATAGATTTTTGGGGAACAAATGAAAGAAGAACCAAATCCTAGAACTATTAAGCTCGGTTGAAACAAGACACGAACAAAAAGGAAATGATTATATATTTAGATTAGAAAGAGTAAGAAAAATTAAATTTTTGTCTTATCTTTGAAATATGGGATCCCCTCTTCTTGTTTTCTTTGATAGTTTTTGGAAACAAATTAGATACAAAAGAAAGTTCCTAGAGAGCAAGCAATTTTTTTTTTTAAATTGATTTTCGTTTTTTTTTTGTTTTTTTTCTTTTACTTTTTTTTTTTCGCTCTTAGTATTCAAGAAATCCCCAGAATTATCAAGAATGAAACCTTGATAGAACCGCTCTGATACCACTTGATAACGACAAGGTCGGGAATCCAAACTAGAGTAAGAATTTAAAAAGTAAATGCGGAAGCAATAACAATAAGGAATTCAACAACTAGAACTAAAGGGCAGAAAACAAAGGATATGGGAAAATTCAAGGAAAGAATTCCAAGAATTTCCAAGAACGCAAGTTCTATAGCCTTGACAAGATCAAAGCAATAGCGTCTTGATTTATTAAAGAAATCAAACGCCTTTACTTAAAAGCAAATCAAAATAATAGATTCGGATCTTGACCGCTTCACGAGTAACTTGAGACAACAATTAATAACTAGTATTAATCGCCTTCTAAGAATACCACAAAGAAATCAAAGATATCACAATAGAGAAGTAATCTTACTACCTTGAACTATGAACTAGTAAAGGTTGAAAGATAAATCTCAAAGCACAAGTAACAAAGGTTCAAAAGAACTCTCAAAGTATGATATACTTAATCAATAATCAAGTGTCTCAATGAATGAGAAGAACTCCTTATTTATAGGAGTACTAAGGCACAAAAAGTCCTTAAAATTAGGTAGGGTGGTTGCTAAGGCATAAAAAGTCATTACAATTAGGTAGGGTGATTGCTAAGGAGTAAGAAAAGTCATTACAATTAGGTGGGGGCGGCCAAATCCCTTTGGGGCAGATTTGGACCTTAAAACTACTAGTTTGGGCCATTGATTTGAACTCCAATTGGGCTCCCTTTGAAACACCCCCTTTTGGTCCTCTTTTAAGCTCATTTTGAGCCCCTTTGGTGGACTTCAAGGGCTGATTTGGTGGCCCAATCTTCCTCCTCTTGGACTTCAATTTGGATCACCAAATAATTATAAAACTTGGATAATTCATCTACTTTGGGCTTGAGCTCTTCCTCTACAATTAAAAGCTTCTTTATTTTCCATTGAAGTCCAGCAACCTTAGAGTGTAACTCTTTAGCTTGAGATCTTGTAAATGGCCTTGGAGCTTCCTAAACTCTATCCTTGTCCTTGATGCTATCAGGTTTGATGGATTTGGTGTATTGATAATTATTTGTTGTCACGCCTCGAACCTGGGAGCGAGACCGACACCCAGTGCCTCACCTAACCTAACGTACCAAATTGCGAGACTCTGAACATATAATGTCAGAATTTATCCATGGGGCCACATTGCAAGACAATTTGCGAAGCAAAATATAAAACTGAATGGAAACTAGTGCTGACTAAACATCAATATAAAGCTGGGCCGACAAGGCCGTCATAACTATTACAATTGACAAACCACCAAAATATACATACCGGGCCTACAAGCCCAACATACTGCACTAACTGATAGTATATGTCTACAAGCCTCTACTGATGGATGTATTATGATCGGAATAGGGCCCCAACCTACCCATAACATATATATATACATACAAAAGATGTACATGAAACCCTAGACCTGATAACTCTGAAGGACGTGGAGCTTACCGATCAGGCTGAACTCGGTAAGCACCTACTGAGGAGGTCTACCCATCTGTCTATCTGAACCTGCACGCATGAAATGTAGCGTCCCCAAAAAAGGGACGTCAGTATGAAATAATGTACCGAGTATGTAAGGCAATAACATAACTAAAAATTGAAACTGATAATATAATAACTGAAAGTAACTGGGAGTCAAAGATGATCTAAAGATATACTTACCTGCTGATACTAACTCAACTCCTTCAATATAGTAAGTAAAATAAATGTCCAGCCCTATAAGGCTCGGTACGTGTAACTGTCGACCGTAGTAGGCTCGCTCATAGGCGCTCGACAAAGTAGACTTTGTATATAACTTACCATCTGATCAGAGGTTGCCCAATAGGGGCATGCCCATCGATTAACGCTCGATGGTGGTGAAAATACTGTAATACTGTATATATATATATATATATATATATATATATATATATATATATATATATATGAGAGAGAAAGAGAGAGAGAGAGAGAGAGAGAGAGAGACCCTCTGCTCTCTTGACTGGAAGAAAACAATACTTAACTGAATATAAAGTCACGATAAGGGAAAATACTGTAACTTCTGAGACTAGGATAATGTGACTAAATTCATGAATACGAACTTCTCTTTATGTTTCGTTGTCAAACATATGTAGTTACGGGATCATGCCAAATGAAGGAAAGGTTTACCCTTAACATACCTTATCACAATCGTTCCAATCACCAAGTCGAACTCGCCACTTCGCACCTTAATCTACAACAACGATAATAATACTATCATTAAATTACGAAAGGTACAACTATCGCACAACGAACGACAAGCTTATTTTGTATTAAAACAGACAGCATCTCCCCTATAATCCTTGCTTCCTCCAAATTCAAGATAACACCAACAACACAAGAACGCAAAAATAACAACCTATATACATTATTTTCCAACCTTATATACACCACAAAATACTACAAAATAGCCCAACACACCCCAATGTCTTCATACACAAAACGACCACCGTAGTAGTGTCAAACAGCCCGAAATGTTACGAAGAACGACCAGCCCGCCACCCTGAATTTATATGGTGTTTCTCCATACCCTTCCTCCTCCAAAACTCCACAAAATAGTAGTAAAACATGCAGCCCAACAGTAACACAAAACAGTCCACAAAACAGTCCGCTACAAGTGAATAACTCGAACTCACGGCTTTCGATCACCGTCCCATGAGTTCTTACAAATATAGAAAGACTTACTATGCATCTACAGTAGAAAAATGGATTAAATAGATCAGTAAACTTACCTTATTTGTTGGATAACTCAGCTCCTATCTTGGTTCTTCAAACTCTAGGCTTTACTTCCAATTAGAACTTGAAAGGAAGAGAAAATCAATTGGGGTTTGTGGGAAATCTTTTGGGATGATTTTTGCAGAGATTATATCTGGTTATTTTGCACTATTATAAGTTTAATATTGAAGGGGATAGTCATTTAAAAAGGCCTCTTTGGACGACCCCAACTGGCCCATTATTTGGATTATCGTCTAAGGAAGTAGGTGACAGTCTGCGCAGTCTCGCAAAAATGCCCATATCTCTCTACTCCTATATCGTATTTACAAACGGTTTAATGCGTTACAAAATAGACTCATAGATATTTAATTTGATGGGTGGAACACCTCATAACTCTAAGTATATTTTGAGAAAATTGCAGTTACATTTGACCCAAAGTTTAACTAAAACCTATGAACGTAACCTATGATGACTTTCATCGACTTTTGTTCTACCACTCGCTTGACTTCAAAACATAACACACGAATATCATACGACTAACATAACTCATAACATAACATCTTTATCATGTTAAACGCCCTGGTCTCACCTAAAAAGTACATGCTATAACATTCCCAACTTGTCGACTTTCGACGAAAAATTATTTTCTTCAATTCCTTTAGCTTCTGAACCTTACAACCCTCTTTGTACTTGTTGTTCATGATCTTCAATATTTGTAACCTCTGAGGTAACATGATTAACTTACTTTATATATTTTAAAAGATGATCTCATTTTTGGTCCTACATTAGTTTGCTCACGATGTAGTTTTACGTACGAAAATATAGGGTGTAACATTATTTCCCCCTTGAGAACATTCGTCCTCGAATGTTTACTCTTAGAGACTTTGGAAAATTTTGCCAGAGTCTCCTCCGTACACTAGACTAAAACCAACCTGCACGCAACCAGAAAATATATTATGCATGCCACACATGGCCAATGTTTATAAATAGCAACACTTTGCTTCACCGACCGTAAATCATAAATATTGAAAGTCAAAAATAAAAGCTTACTCGATGACCTGCTAGCCTGAATAGAGATGTATTGTAGCATCCCATCTTGAGCCATATCTTCAGTTTGAAATAGGTGGGGGTATTTAGACTTCATTTCTTCCTCCAATTCCCACGACATCTCTTCTACATTCTTGCTCCTCCACAAAACCTTCACGGAGGCTACCTCCTTATTTCGTAGCTTGCAGATTTGTCGGTCTAGGATGGCAACTGGGATTTTCTCGTATGACAAGTCCTCTGTATTCTGTACATCATCTGTGTACACCACTCGGGTAGGATTTCCAATGCACTTCCGTAGCATAGATACGTGAAAAACCAGATGGACAGACTCCAATTCTGAGGGCAACTCTAACTCATAAGCTACTTGGCCCACTCTCTGAATGATCCTATAAGGCCCAATATACAGTGGGCTAAGCTTGCCTTTCTTTCCAAACCTCATCATGCCCTTTATAGGTGATACCTTTAAGAATACCCAGTCATTAACCCTGAACTCTAAGTCTCGTCGCCGCATGTCAGAATATGACTTCTGACGACTCTGAGCTGTCAACAGTCGCTCCTGGATAAGCTTTACTTTCTCTATGGCCTGCTGAACCAGGTCTGGACCATGTAACCCAGATTCTCCAACATCAAACCACCCTATAGGAGATCTGCACTTACGCCTATACAAAGCCTCGTACGGAGCTATCTGGATACTGGAGTGGTAACTGTTATTATATGCAAACTCGATAAGAGGTAGATGTTCATCCCAACTTCTTTTAAAATCCAACACACATGGTCGTAACATATCCTCGAGCGTCTGAATTGTGCGCTCGGCTTGTCCATCAGTCTGTGGATGAAAGGTTGTGCTAAGATTCACTTAAGTCCCTAGACATCTCTAAAATGACCTCCAAAAATGTGCTGTAAACTAAGCCCCACGGTCAGATATACTAGAAACGGGTACTCCGTGTAGCCGCAATATCTCCTTAATATATAACTTTGCATAATCTTCTGTTGTATATGTAGATCTGACCGGTAGGAAATGAGCTGATTTCGTGAGCCTGTCGACTATCACCCATATGGAATCGAACTTACGATTAGAACGAGGTAAACCTGTGATAAAGTCCATGTTTATCGCCTCCCATTTCCATGTCGGGATCTCTATAGTCTGCATTAGCCCTCCGAGCTTCTGGTGCTTTACCTTCACTTGCTGGCAACTAGGACATTGGGCGACAAACTCAGCAATGTTCTCTTTCATATCGTTTCACGAGTACACATCCTTAACGTCATGATACATCTTCGTCGATCGAGGATGGATGGAGTACAACGAATAATGTGCCTCTAACATAATCCTGTCTCATAGCCCTGCTACATTTGGAACACACAGACGACCCTTGTATCTGAGAACCCTATCTCCCTTGAGCTCTAACAACGACTTCTTGTACTACGGAACTCGCTTTCTCAACTCGACCAACTCTAGGTCCTCGTACTGCCTTTCCTTGACTTCAGCTACGAGAGATGATTTTGCAGTGTTTTGGAGTACAACTCCACCATCATCGGAATCTACTATTTGAACTCCTAAACAAGCCAAATGATGAATCTCTCTAGTTAATTGTCTTTTCTCGGCCTCTACATGTGCTAAGCTACCCATAGATCGGCGACTTAAGGCATCTGCTACAACATTAGCTTTCCTCGGATGGTAGAGAATGTTAACATCGTAATCTTTCAATAACTCAAGTCATCGCCTCTGTCGCAAATTCAACTCTTTTTGCTTGAAGGTATATTGCAGGCTTTTATGATCTGTAAATACATCAACATAAACACCATATAAATAAAGCCACCATATCTTAAGTGCATGGACAATCGCAGCTAACTAGAGGTCGTGGGTCAGATAATTCCTCTCATGCTTCCTCAACTGCCTTGAATCATACGCAATTACCTTCCCATGTTGCATCAGGACACATCCTAACCCGACACCTGAGGCATCACAATACACGGCATAACCTTCTGGACCCTCTGGAAGTGTTAGAACTCGCGCTGAGGTCAACCTGTTCTTAAGCTCTTGGAAACTCCGCTCGCAAGCCTTCGTCCATTGAAACTTAGTTGCTTTCTGTGTCAACTTCGTCAATGGTGCCGAAAGGACAGAAAAACCCTCTACGAACCTCCGGTAGTATCTTCCTAAGCCTAGAAAGCTATGAACCTTTGTCGAAGTGGTAGGTCTAGGCCAAGATTTCAAGGCCTCAATCTTCTGAGTGTCTACCTTTATACCTTAATCTGATACAATATGCCCTAAGAATGCTACAGAATTCAACCAGAACTCACATTTAGAAAACTTAGCATACAACTTACGATCACGGGGGATTTGGAGTACCGCTCGCAGGTGGTCCGCATGCTCAACTTGAATAAGCTAGAATATCATCAATAAATACTATCACGAAGAGATCTAAAAATGGCCGGAATAGGCTATTCATCAAGTCCATAAATACGGCGGGTGCATTCGTCAATCCAAAAGACATGACAAGGAACTCGAAGTGGCCATATCGGGTCCTGAAGGCTGACTTCGGAATATCTTTCTCCCGAACTCTGACCTGGTGATATCCCGACCTCAAATCTATCTTTGAAAAGAATCTAGACCCCTGAAACTAATCAAACAATTCATCGATCCTAGGAAGTGGATACTTATTCTTAATGGTTACCTTGTTCAGCTGCCTATAATCGATACAAATCCTGAGCGAGCTGACTTTCTTCTGCACAAACAGTACCGGTGCACCCCAAGGTGAGGTACTGGGCCTGATGAAACCTTTCTCCAACAAATCTTTTAACTGCTCCTTCAACTCCTTCAATTCGGCAGGTGCCATTCTATGCGGAGGGATGGATATTGGTTGAGTTCCTGGAAACAAATCGATGCTAAAATCAATCTCTCGCTCTGGAGGAATACCTGGAAGCTCATCTGGAAACACATCTGCATACTCTTTGACTTCGAGAATAGACTGAAGTGTAGGTATCTCAGCATCTGTATTTCTCACTCGCACAATATGATAAATGCACCCTTTTGCAATTATTTTCCTCGCCTTCAGATAGGAAATAAACCTACCTTTGCATGTCACTGTATTACCTACCCATTCAAGGACTGGCTCATCCGGAAAATGAAATTTGGCTACCTTTGCTCAGCAATCAAATATGGCATAGCAAGATGCCAACCAGTCCATGCCCATGATTGCATCAAAATCCATCATCTCTAGCTCAACTAGGTCAGCAGAGGTCTGACGACTACAAACTTTCACCGTATAACCTCGGTAAATTTGTCTAGCAATAATCGATTCTCCGACCGGTGTAGATACCGCAAAAGGATCACTTAGTATTTCAGGCACTATAACAAACTTCCCCGCAACAAATGGGGTAATATACGATAAAGTAGATCTTGTGTCTATCAAGGCATAAGCATCATGAGAGAAAATGGTCAATATACCTGTCACAATGTCTGGTGAAGACTCCTGGTTCTGTCGACTCGCTAAAGCATAGATACGGTTCTGATTACCACCTGAACTGGAACCTCTACCTCTGCCTCGACCTCTACTAGCCGAAGACTGAGACTCGCACCCTGAAGGATGCACAGACATAGATGATCCTGTTGCTGAACTCGCTGGTTGTGCCATTACCCCAGAATCTCTATTTGGGCAATATCGCATCATATGCCCTAGACGCCCACATGTATAACAAGCATCAGAACCTGCTCGGCATTGGCCCAAGTGTCCTCTACCACAGATGTCACATCGTGGCAAAAATGACCATGTCTGTGCAGAACCTCGTTGTCGCTGCAAACCTGACACCCGTGAGCTCTCACCTGGTCCTGACTGAGTATAGCGGTCATACCTGTAACCCTGTAACTGAGGTGGCGGAGGCCTAGCTGGCCGTCCGAAGTACTGGGGCCTATAACTACCCTGAGACTGCTCTTGAGACCTGGGAAATCTCATCCTTTTACATTGCCCTTGCTCAACCCTCTCTGTACCCTGCTGCCGACGCCTACCCCTTTCTATATTTTGGGCGAATGCCTGAATCCGGGAGATATCCATAATATCCTACAATACAGCGGTGGCACATGCCTCGGTTAACTCTGGGGCCAACCCTGCTATAAACCTGTGAATCCTGTCTTGCATAGTAGCAACTATGGATGGTGCATATCTAGCCAATGAGTCAAAATGGAGACTATACTCTCGAACACTCTTATTGCCCTACTTGAGGGCTAGAAACTGATCGACTCGAGCCTGTCGGATCTCCCGTGGTAAGTACTGGTCAAGGAAGACATCTAAAAAATTCTCCCAAATAGTTGGAGGTGCATCACGTCCCCTGGACCTCTCCAATCCCTCGTACCAAAGGATGGCTATATCTTGGAGTCGAAAAGCTGCTAGCTCAACTGCCTCTTTCTCCGTGGCATGCATAACCCGAAAGATCCTGTGAAGCTGATCTATGAAATCCTGTGGGTCCTCCCTCTGATCTGTCCCCGTGAACTTTAGGAGACTTAAAGCAATAAACTCTCGGACCCTTGAACTCTCCGACCCTCAGAAGATCCTGCCCTAGCCTGTTGCTGGGTAGCTACCAACTGTGTCAACAAATGCACCGCACTCCTCAAGTTCTGATCTGATGGAAGTGGAGGGGGAACTTGATGTACTGTATCCCTAGGAATCTCCTCAAGTGGTGGAGGAGCCGGTAATGGCTGAGTAGGGGTCTCGCCTTGGGCCTCAGACTGGGCCCCATCTACTGGGGGTACCCTGCTGGTCCCCTCACCTGCTGCTGTATCTTTCCTCTGGCTAGCCGTAGTCTTCCTAGTCACCGTCATTTGTGCATGAAAACACCAACATGTAAGTTTAACTCAAATTACCTATAACTCAGTTCTATAGAACGATTTAGATTTGAAATAAGGGTAACCAACTCCTAAATGCCCTGTAGTTCCCTGCTTATATAATGTGGTGCACAACACATCTATAAACAAGACCCTACTAGACACGGCGTGTACCTAGGACAGAACTGCTTTGATACCAAGTTTGTCTCACCCCGAACCTGGGAACGAGACCGGCACCTGGTGCCTCACCTAACCTAGCATACCAAATTGCGACTAAGGGACTCTGAACATATAATGTCATAATTTGGCCATGGGGTCACATTGCAAGACAATTTGCGAAGCAAAATATAAAACTGAATGGAAACTAGCGTTGACTAAACATCAATATAAACATGGGCCGACAAGGCTGCCATAACTACTACAACTAACAAACCACCAAAATATACATACCAGGCCTACAAGCCCAACATACTGCACTAACTGACAAGATATGTCTACAAGCCTCAACAGATGGATGTATTATGATCGGAACAGGGTCCCGATCTATCCATACCATATATACTTACATACAAAATATGTACACGAAACCCTAGACCCGATAACTCCGAAGGATGTGGAGCTTATCGATCAGGCTGAACTCGGGGAGCACCTACTAAGGAGGTCTACCCGTCTGTCTATCTGAACCTACACGCATGAAATGTAGCGTCCCCAAAAAAGGGACGTCAGTATGAAATAATGTACCGAGTATGTAAGGCAATAACATAACTGAAAATTGAAACTGATAATATAATAACTGAAAGTAATTGGGAGTCAAAGATGATCTAAAGATATACTTACCTGCTGATACTGACTCAACTCCTTCAATATAGTAAGTAAAATAAATGTCCCACCCTATAAGGCTCGGTACGTATAACTGCTCGGCCGTAGTAGGCTCACTCATAAGCGCTCGACCATACTTGGCTCTGTATCTCTGCCATCCTAGGCTTGCACTTAGGCGCTCGGCCACAGTAGGCTCTGTATATAACTTACCATCTGATCAAAGTTTGCCCAATGGGGGCCTGCCCATCGATTATAGCTCGATAGTGGTGAAAATACTGTAATACTATATATATATATATATATATATATATATATACACCTTCTGCTCTCTTGACTGGAAGAAAACAATACTTATCTAAATATAAAGTCATGATAAGGGATAATACTGTAACTTTTGAGACTAGGATAATGTGACTAAATTCATAAATATGAACTTCTCTTTATGTCTCGTTGTCAAACATATGTAGTTACGGGATCATGACAAATGAAGGAAAGGTTTACCCTTAACATACCTTATCACAATCTTTCCAATCACCAATTCGAACTCGACTCTTCGCACCTTAATCCACAGCAACGATAATAATACTATCATTAAGTTACGAAAGGTACAACTATCGCACAACGAACGACAAGCTTATTCTGTATTAAAATAGGCAGCATCTCCCCTATAATCCTTACTTCCTCCAAATTCAAGATAACACCAACAACACAAGAACTCAACAATAACAACCTATATATATTATTTTCCAACCTTATATATACCACAAAATACCTCAAAACAGCCCAACACACCCCAATGTCTTCATACACAAAACGACCATCGTAGTAGTGTCAAACAGCCCGAAATGTTACGACGAACAACCAGACCACCACCCTGAATTTATGTGGTATTTCTCCATGCCCTTCCTCCTCCAAAACTCCACAAAACAGTAGTAAAACACACAACCCAAAAGCAATAGAAAATAGTCCACAAAACAGTCCACTACAAGTGAATAACTCGAACTCAAGGCTTCCGATCACCGTCCCGTGAGTTCTTACAAATATAGAAAAACTTACTATGCATCTACAGCAGAAAAAAATGGATGAAATAGAGCAGTAAACATACCTTATTTGTTGGATAACTCAGCTCCTATCTTGGTTCTTCAAACTCTAGGCTTTACCTCCAATTAGAACTTGAAAGAGAGAGAAAATTAATTGGGGTTTGTGGGAAATGTTTTGGGAGGATTTTTGAAGAGATTATGTATGTTATTTTACCCTATTATAAGTCTAATATATGAAGGGTATAGGCCTTTAAAAAGGCCTCTTTGGATGACCCGAACTGGCCCATTGTTTGGATTCTCGTTTAAGCAAGTAGGTGACAGTCTGTGCAGTCTCGCAAAAATGCCCATATCTCTCTACTCTGATATCGTATTTACAAACATTTTAATAAGTTATAAAATAGACTCATAGATATTTAATTTTATCGGTGGAACACCCTATAACTTTAAGTATATTGGGAGTAAATTGCAGTTACATTTGACCTAAAGTTTCAGTAAAACTTATGAAAGTAACTTGTGATGACTTTCATCGACTTTTGTTCTACCACTCGCTTGACTTCAAAACATAACACACGACTATCATAAGGCTAACATAACTCACAACATAACCTCCTTATCATGTTAAACACCCTGATCTCACTCCAAAAGTATATGCTATAACATTCCCAACTTGTCGACTTTCGACGAAAAATTATTTTCTTCAATTCCTTTAGCTTCTGAACCTTCCAACCCTCTTTGTACTTGTTGTTCATGATCTTCAATATTTGTAACCTCCGAGATAACATGATTAACTTACTTTATATATTTTCAAAGATGATCTCATTTTTGGTCCTACATTAGTTTTCTCACGACGCAGTTTTACGTACGAAAATATGGGGTGTAACATTTGTGGATTATAACTGTAATTTTATGTATTAAATCATTTTTGGATGATTTAATTATTGCATCTATATTCACTTGTTCATGTAATAGAGACAGGCATAACTTGTGATATCTTTGCATTATATTGTTGGTTGAGTTCATTAATTCTTTTTAGTAATCGAAAGAGACTAGTTGAATCATAGATTAAACCTATTTAGCAGGATAATCGAGAGAGGTTCTCCTAAAAAACAATCCATTACGCATTTTTGCATATCTTTACAGAACTTAAATTGGTTCATCTCGTGAGGTTGAGACTTAATCGAGATAGGAGTTTCTGCTGAACATGTGAACTAATAATTGAGTGAATTCGAGAGACTCACTTAAACATTAGAAGTGAGTTACAGAGTTATATCCCAAACAATTACCTTGCACCTATCCTATCAAAACCCTATTTTCTCCCACTGATAACTTTCTTTGCTTATTCTTTGTTTCGATTGTCATTGGTCAATAGCTTTAGACTCTTAGTTAATTTTAGTTAGAAATCATATAAATCTCAATTGTTGATCATCTTGGATAGCAATCAAGCTAGAAACTATGAGAATACTATTTAAATTCAATCCCTGTGAATATGATATTATACTATACTATATTTGATTAACGAGCATAATTTAAGTGTGTATTTTGTGCTGGTCAAATTTTGGCATCGTTGTCGGGGATTGGCAATAAATAGTGTTTGAAGTAGTTTGTAGTGCTAATTAGAATTGTTTCTTTCTTCTTCTTTTTTTCTTTCTTTTACGTTTTGGTGTTGGTTGACTGTGCGCAGGTTACAGGTTAAGATTGGTGCATGACCCGAGCTTCTAAGAAAGAAGTTCTACCATACGAGCCAGGGATAGAAAAACAACTGCGGCAGCTGAGGAAGGAAAGAAATATCACTGAGACGTTAGAAAAAGTTGGGCAATCCTCAATCAAAGAAACTATGGCTGGAATGGGTGATGATAACGTAGATTTGGCTGCAAGAGAGGATCCCCAACAACGAGAAAAAGCTACACGAGATGCTGAGGAAGCAGCTATGAGAGATGCACAGATTATCTATAAAGAAGAGAGGGCTTAGAGAATTGCTCAAAATTAACCCTTGACTGCATGATAGTTCGGAAATATAGCTCCCGGGCCTGGGAGATCACTGAGCGATTATGCTAGAACGGTCTACAATCAAGGTTTATCAAGTGTTAAGACCACCTCCAATTGCAGCTATCAATTTCAAGTTGAAGCAGGGGTTGCTTCAAACCATTCAGAATTGCTGTGTTTTCAGAGGAAAGATGAACGAAGATCCAAACACACATCTGATGGACTGCGAGGAGATTATGAACACCTTTAAATATAATAGGGTGTCACAAGATGCAGTGTACTTAAGGGCATTCCCCTTTTCGCTCAAAGATGATGCAAAGCAGTGGCTTCGGAGCTTCCCCAAGGGATCGATTAGAACATGGGAAGAGATGACCACAAAATTTATTGATAAGTATTTCTCCTCAGCTAAAACGGGCAAGTTTAGAAGAGAAATCCATAACTTCTGCCAGAAAGAGACTAAAACTATTTTTGAAGCATGGGAGAGCTTTAAGGACATAGTTCGAAAGTGTAAACATAGCGGAATTGAACTCTGGATGCAACTCTAGGACTTTTGGGATGGATTGACACCGGCCTCGCGTAGAATATTGAGTAATGCAGCTGGAGGCCCGTTGATGAAAAAAACTCCAGAGGAGATAGTTACAATTCTTGATGAGTTATCTGCAGATGCCAATCAGTGGCCCTCTGAGAGTGCTGAAAGAAGAAGATCGACTGGTGTTCACCAAGTTGATGCTAACACATCTGTACAGGTACAACTTGATGCTACGGTCAGAGAAATACCAAAGTTGACCTTAGCCTCGATACAAAATGAGCCTCATGCATCTTGTGATATATGTGGAAGAGGATACCCTACTCATGAGAGTCAAGCCTCACCTGAGGAAGTGAATGTTGTGGGAAATTATAATTTTGATGCAATGGTCAGAAGCACCCCGATTTTTTATGGAGTTCACCTGGGGGTACCGCTAATGCATGGCAACAAAACAACCCTAGATTTTAGGGACAAGGAGCTCCTGGTTTTATGAATTAGTTGAGGCAGCAGTTTCAGCCACAACAGCCCAATCATCCTGGTCTAGAAGATCTCATGAAGGCCTTCATTGTGAAACTTGATGAAAGATTTGAAGTACAAGGTGCAGAAATTTGAAATTTAGAGAAGCAAGTGTGACAGATTGCTACAATATTATCTGAGAGGGTTCCAGGCACTCTACCTGTTGATACTAAAAGAAATCCTAAAGAAATAGTGAATGTTGTAACCTTGAGAAGTGGGCAAGTGTTGAAAGACCCCACCCCGATCAAAAAAGATGTGATACTTGAAAAAGAAAGTGGGGAGCAGCTGAAAAGGGATGATGACAAGAAGAAGAAAGGCCAAAAGAAAACTGAGAAAAAGAAGAAGGGAGAAAATTCGAGAAGGGAGGAACCTGAGGGGAGCGAGCATATGCCTGCACTACCTTTCCCTCAAAAGCTATGTAAAGAAAAGCTGGACAAGCAATTTGAGAGATTTCTGGATGTGCTGAAACAGGTTCATATAAACTTACCATTCACATAAGTGCTCTCATAAATTCCTTCTTATGCTAAATTCTTGAAGGCGATCCTTACAAAGAAGAGGAAAATAGAGGAGACTTCAGTGGTCAAGCTCATAGAGCATTGCAGCGCGATATTGAAAAATAAACTCCCACAAAAGTGTGGAGATCCAGGGAGTTATACTATACCTTGCTCTTTAGGAACTATTAATTTCGATTAGTCTTTATGTGATTTTGGTGCCTCAATTAGTTTAATGCCTCTATCTATTTACAGAAAATTAGAAAAGGAGATTGGAGAGATAAGGTCTGCACCAATATTATTGCAGTTGGCAGACCAAACTACTTTAATACCCGAGGGGATAGTGGAAGATGTGTTAGTTCGGGTGGATAAGTTCGTATTTCCTGTGAATTTTATAGTGGTGAATATGGAGGAGAGGTCCCCCTCATCCTAGGAAGACCATTCTTAGTGACGGGCAGAGCGACATTAGATATACATGAGAGAAAACTCATGCTTAAAGTGGGTGAGGAGACTGTGACTTTCAAGATGGATATAGAAAAGGGGGTGCAAAAAGGAAAACCAACTGCAAGTGTTGAGTGGAAAGTGAAGGGATCGAAGAGAATGCTATGGTGAGCGAAAAAGATAAGTGTGGGGTGTACCCCAAGAAGGCTGAAAAGAAACTGTCTGCATGGATGTGTGCATTGGTTCTGGCGCGAGGAATGGAGCCCAACTTCGACTCAGACCCCGACTAGATATTCAGGAAAATTTTCTTTACCTTATGCTTTTTAATTATATGTCATGGGGACATGCCACAACTTAAAGTGTGGGGTGGAGGATTTGTAGGTATGTATGTATATTAGTTTTCTTTTTGTTAGTTGTAGTAGTTGGAGATAGAAAATATTGAAAAGAATTGAAATTTTTTTAAATTTTTGATTTTTCTCGACGATGGATATCATCGACAGGTTTCTTGAGAGATTAAAGTCGAAAGGAAAAAGACAATAAGATTTTCTTTTGTTAAGTAGTGTAATATTTCTCCCTTGATTTTTCTTTGTGTCGTGGTTCTTTTCCAAGGGTTTTGTTTGAACCGAGGGTAGTAGTTTTTACTTTTGTTAGGAGTAGAAAACCTTGTGATATGGTTTGAATGGAAGGCAATATCACTTGACTTTATTATACCTTGACACTAGTAAGTGCTTTAGTTGTGACGCTTAGGCTTAGTTTTTGACTCGTGTGTAAGTGCCTTAAAGTGTATGATCCCAACTTTGCTTAACTACTTTGACTAGAGTGTCTTGATGAGTCCGATCCTGAGTAAGTTATATGCCATGTGTGTGTGAGATTTTGTATTGTTCTGTGCATTGCATTTGATGACTAGAACTTGCCCCATGTATTGGCAAAGAAAAATAGTAGTTTTATTTAGTCTTGGAAGTGATATAGGTATTTCTTTGTTAGGCCAGATATATGTCTTACCCACCTAATTATTCTGTATCTTAGTTAACCCCTTTGAGCCTGTAATCTTGTTTCTTTGGCAACCACATTACAAGCCCAACCCATTTGTTTGAATTGACCATCTATTTGAACCTTTTACCTCTCGTGAGCACTTGAATTTGTTATGAACTTTGTAAAAGTTAAAGTGTGGGGTGTTGGTTTGGCTTTTGAGTGGAACTATTGAAATAGGAGAAAGGTGCATTGTTTTGAAAAAGTAAGAGCCACTTGAATTGAATAAGACAAGAAAAGGAAAAATAGTTGTATTGTTGTGAAAAATATTCCATGATAGTAGTAACTCTTGATGTATTTGTGCTTAAAGAAGTTGGGAGTTGACGTATATTGATGTGAAGGTGGAGTTATGGTTTGACATAAGTATAGGGTTTTAAATGGTTAATTATGTAGTAAAGTGGTGAGGGAGGTGTAGTCACTCTTATATCTAAATGTATACTACCCGTCCCGCAGCCTACATTACAACCAATTAAAGTCCTACTTCATCCTTGACTGAATGAGCTAAATTAGTAGAGTAGTATACTACGGGCAAGCCTATGGTACGTCTTTTGTGGCATATGAATGTTGTTTCCGAGAGTGAGTGAATTCTTTCTATCTTGAGTTTCTGATTATTCTTAAATTTTATTATATGTGGAACTCTCTATTGTTGTGTGAGCTCACTTGATTCATGAAGGAAAGGTAATGTCGTTGACCTCTTTGTTAGAGTAAGTGAGCGGGTTGTAAAAATTGCGTGGTGCTTTTGAGTCAAATCTTGAGGCGAGGATGTTACATTAGAGTGCATAATCTGTTTTAATTATTCTTGGTGTGATTAGTTAGGAGAGGTGTTTAAAAAGGTCGTGTCTATATGAAGTGTAGTTTGATTGCTTGAGGTCGAGCAATGATTGTGGGGTGTTGATGGTAGGCTATAATCTCATGTTTTAGTCCTAGTTTGCACTCTAATTACTGTATTTTACTTGGGTTTGATCTTAATTGATGGTGATTTATACTTATTACGTATTTTATGCCTTGTAGGAATGATTACGAGTTATGTAGATGTTGTGAAGCTAAATCAAATAATTGAATCTTTGAAGTCTGAGTAAAAGCCCAGGGGATTAAGCCGGGATCGTATTTGGGGTCGAGGATCACTTCTGGATGTCAAAAATCAAGGAAGAAGCAACACTCTGAGGAAATGCACTAATGCGACGCACCATGCATAGCACAGTGCGACGCATCATTGCAAATGTGTGTCAGAAATTTGAGAAGTTCAGAGAGTTGTAATTTTTGGGTCTGACAGAAAATACACTAATGCTAGGAATAGTGCGTAGCATCAGTACAAAATTTTTTCAGACAAGCTAAGTTCAGAGAGTTTACAACCGAAAAAATTGCACTAATGCTACGCACCCTGCATAGCATAGTGCGACACATGGAAAGTAATAAGTTCGCAAGTTTTCCTATTTCGGCTAGGAAAGGGAGGTTTCGTCTAGGCCCGACCCTACTTGGTATAAATACATAGAAAAATATTATTTTATGGACCTTTGACATACTTTTGACCTAAGGAAGCTAAGGAAGAGTTGGAAGAGCACAAGCACAAGGATTGCATCATTCCTTCCTCACTCACGACCCGAGTTTGGATCGAATCTATATTTTTCTATACTTTAATTATATTTGTGATGAATTTCTCCATAATTATAGAGTAGTTCCATTTAGGGTTTGATGGATTGATGTATTGATGATTGTTTGTGGGATTATAACTCTAGTTTTATGTATTGAATCGGTTTTGGATGATTTAATTGTTGCATCTATATTCACTTGTTCATGTAATCGAGAGAGGCATAACTTGTAATATCTTTGTATTATATTGTTGGTTGAGTTCATTAATTCTTCTTAGTAATCAGAAGAGGCTAGTTGAATCATTGATTAAACCTAGTTAGGAGGATAATCGAGAGAGGTTCTTCTAAAGAACAATCCACTATGCATTTTTGCATATCTTCACAGAGCTTAAACTGGTTCATCTCGTGAGGTTGAGACTTAATCGAGAAAGGAGTTTCTGTTGAACGTGTGAACTAATAACTGAGTGAATTCAAGAGACTCACTTAAACATTAGAAGTGAATTATCTAGAGTTAGATCCCAAAATATTATCTTGCACATATCCTATCAAAACCCTATTTTCTCCCACTGATAACTTTCTATCAAAACAATCTCAATTGTTGATCATCTTGGATAGCAATCAAGTTAGAAACTACTAGAATGTTGTTTAAATCCAATCCATGTGGGTACGATATTATACTATACTATATTTGATTAGCGAGCATAATTTAAGTGTGTGTTTTGCACTCGTCATGAAATTGTTCTCATCAAAGACACATAATACGTAGGATATATTGTCAAAGTCTTGAAGACAAAGCAAGTCTATGTGACATTAACCCAATTCGATCTAAAATCTCATATAAACCTAGATTACCTATCATCATATTGTCATAGTACTTTAATCTGCTCTGTCTTGTCTGAAGTCGTCCCTGCATGCAACGCAACCCTTTCCAAATCTTGCTAAACAAAATTCGGGTCTAATAGTTATGACTCCTCAGGTTTGAACCAACTAACCAGCAAAAGACACTGGCTTCCATTAAAAGCCTCAAACAACAAGGATAGTGTTACTCTCGTGCTGGGACTGGATACCTACACTCTCTTATACTACCATTGCACTGGAACACATCCTTTGTGGAGCACATTCACCGTTCTTGTAAATGATAGTGTTGGAACACATCCAATTACTCTTACGTTATGCACTGGTATATGGCAACGCTGGAACATATTCATACGTTCCTACATAACACTCTCATGTACGGCGGTGCTGAACAAATCCATACAGCCCTACATAAATATTTCATTCATTGTTACTCTCGTCACACATGATGATACAAAATTCCGTGCCATTGTACTAGCTCTTGAACATATTACTGCATAGGCTAATATGTTATATAAACGATCCAAATTTAATCACGCGCACGATCACCCAAACTAGGATCACATCTTTCTCAATGAATGTGGTAGACGAACAACGAAGTCTAAAGTGATCTATCTTCACTTTCTATTGAAGACAACCCGTCTTGCTGCAGCTCCTCGAATCTCGAACACTCATAACTAACATATGTGTAATTCAATCACATGGAAAAAATTTGGGATACCACGTATCACCCTTGACCACTGTTAGCTCTTTTTTTTCGATCCTAATGCATATTTGTGGATCTCAAAGGTATTAAATATTATAAACATAGTATCTTGTCGAGTACAAATATCCTCAAGTCAACCATGCTAAATTATAACTAGTCTAAGTGTATCACGACTCTAAAATGTGCCCGCACATGTCCGATAGACCGGTCAATAATAGTAGACTACTCCACTTAGGTCAAAATCACAAACAGTACGTCAAAGTACTTGCATTCTCTCTTTATCCCCTTCTACATTATCATCTCATTAACGTGTTGCTCATTTCCTCCAACTTAATCTTTACTAAATACATCGTATGTTAGCAAAATCATGCAAACTCATGATTTTTCTTTTACGATAGTCCTTTCATTTCATTTTTCTTATACTCAAACTTCATTTATGGTTCATCTATTTTCTATCATGATGCGTAGCAATCTCAATACTCTACATACCATTACCTTAATAGCTAATAATTCAATTGTGTACTAAGTTTCATTACAACCTATACTTAATTCTTATTTTCTCTCGCAAATCATAGTTCATCTACAAATTCTCACTATGATCTTTTTTTTGTACATCATATGGTGCCACTATCATGTTTATACTCGATGTATTTGAATTATGTATTCCTACGCTACAATTACATATATAAAATCACCGTCATCACTAATAATAATGAATCAGTTCAAGAGGCATTAAACTGAGAATCGTATAAGCTCTTTCCTTAAAATGTCTTTCGCCATCAAATCCAATATCCTAGACGTGGCAAAACTACTACACCTCTTACTTTCCATCTTAAATCTTTCCCTCTCCTAATTAGATTTATAACCTCGAATATTCAATAAGTCTATCGTTGGAGAAATTTATATCCTTAGGCCACTTTACCATTCACATGGATTCTCAACGTTCAAAATTTTGACTAACTCTCAAACTTCTTTAATTTGTTTTTTTTTTGTAGAGGTTCCTTTGAAAAATAAAGCTATCCCAAAATTTATAAATTGTTCAATCTCAACTCCAACCAATGCACACAAAATCCCATGTACTCAAGACCAATCTCAGGTGCACATATGTTATTCAAAATTTTAAGTCATCAGTGCCGTCTAGCATAGGAGGATATGCGTGTCCTAGCCGTCTGCGGAAGGAACATCCTAAGGTTTAAACTCATTTAAATTTAACGCACAAATAAGGAATGAAAGAAGGAAAAATATCCTAGATATTCAGTAGTCTCAAGGTCATAATGTCACGATCCCAATTTTTCACCTTAGGATGTTGTGACGGCACCTAGTCTGTAAGACTAGGTTAGCCTAACACAAGCTGATTTAATAACAGAATTGAATTATTTAATCATTAATCATAAATAATTAAATGACATACATAGCTGCAAGTAGCCAATAGTTATACATTTCCAAAAACCGGTAGTACGGAGCCATAAGCACTACTTAAATACACTAGAATTTCGAAACACAATACTGTTTTGAAATACAATTTAACAATAGCATAATAAAGTAAGATGGTGACTCCGAGGCCTGCGAACGTCAAGCAGGTATACCTTGAAGTCTCCCGCCGCACAGACGCAACCCTCAACAACACAATCAGAATACCTAGATCTTCACAAAAATTGCAGAAGCGTAGCATGAGTACACCACAACGGTACTCAGTAAGTATCAAGCCTAACCTCGGTAGAGTACTGACGAGGCCAACTCAAAATACCTACTAGACATAAAAACCTGTTCAAGATATACATAAGCTAACAATGGAAAGAACATCAATGTAAGACCAACGGCAGAAAGATCATTGATTTAAAATCAACAATGAAGTAATAAAAGCACAAATGGAATCAAGTAGTAAACGAGTAATAAAGAAACAACATAATCAGAACACCGATGAGATGTAAATGAACTCAAATAGGAAAAAATGGATGACAACTCAAATAATCAAATCGCTCCTAACGTATGGACTTACAACAAGAATTATCCTGAGGCACCACACCTCATAAACCACAAGTCATGAACATATGGCACCTCGTGCCCACAATAACAATCACCTCTGCACGATAAAGCCCACATGCTACCATGTACTTTGCAACCGTGACATATATCAATTTATATGAACGAGAGATATATTTAAACACCATAAAATATAATAACAATCTTGAATAAAGTAAGGTGTCAAATAAAATAATGATTTTATTTTAGAAATCAAGTAAAGTAAAATAATATATAATTTATATGAAATAGAGTATCGGATGAGTTTAGTTTAAAAATTAATAAAATTGAGTAAAAGTATCATTTTTAGATAAAGCAAAATATCAGTTAAATTAACGAATTAAATATAGAATTTGTTAAAGAAAAATATGATAACAATTTTAAGTAAGATAAACATCTAACATGGTAATGAGTATAATTTGAGAACCCAATTATAGTGAAAGTACGATAACCATTTAGAATAATAAGGCACTAAGTGAGATAATGAGTTCTATCTTAAGAGGCACATGAAATAAAACACGTTAATAATTTTATTATTTAAACCATTATGTTATCAACAACTCAACAGAATATGATATAGTGACTCCATGCAATTAAATTCACATTGACAGTCAATTCACCAAGTTATAACGGAAGCATAGATTAGCATGTTAAAGCAACACAACAAATCACGTAGAATGTATGACTCACACAAGAAACCACAATCATTGCAATACCAAGATAACAACAAATAACCAAACATAATCAAAATGTGGATGAATGATTGAAAGAAGAACAATGACCATTCAAATCAACAAGTTCTTCCAACATGGAATGTACAATGAAAATCACAACCGAGGTACCGCCTTATATTCACATTTCACAATTTCAATCATAATCTTTCTTTATATCATGGTGTGAGCCTTACATTTATTTTTGAAAATTATTTTTCTCGAAATAGCTATACGTGTTTTAGCCCAGCTTATCTCACCGTGTGGCTTCAAGTAGTTCCCCTACTAGCGACATGCGTATCAAGCCCACCTTATCTCACAGCATGCGTATCAACCGCTAGCCTTATACCAACGCATGTGTATCAACCCCTAGCCTTATACCACCGCATGCGTATCAATATCACAACTCGCACCACAAGTGCCCATATGCCACAACTTGCCACAAAGTCAACAACACCAATATTTTCACAACAAATAGCTCATGGCTCAACCACTATGTGTACAAGAATTTCAACAATAACAAAATGAATGGGAATGCTCAACAAGGAAAGGTATCTCAACAATTAACAACTTCGCCTCAATGTGATAACGGCTATTATAACTTCAAAATCAATAACTCAACAAGATGATATTCTACGAAATAACAACTTTAATTAAAAGTGATTCAACAATTAAGAAGTGACAAGACAATAAGGAAGGTAATAACTTCAACTAAAGCATATAAGAGCAAAATAACAAGAGGTAGAACAAGTGCTAACAATGTCAAATAGAGCATGTAAGAGTAGATTAACAATGAGAGATATAACATATTATGAAAATTCAATTAAAGGCATAAAAAGAGTCTAGATAACCTAAACCAGTAAAATACCACAGATAAATCGTATACCCACTCGTTACCTTGCGTACACGGCTTTCACTTAACACAAATAGCACAATCAACCCAAATCCTAAGGAGTAGTTTCCCCCATACAAAGTTAGGCAAGATACTTACCTCAACTAGGCCAACTCAACCATCCGAAATAGCATTTCCCCTAAAATTTACCTCCACACGACTCAAATCTAACAAAAAATGACTCAGTAATATCAAATAATGTAAGAGAAACCAATTACAATAAATAAAGTTATGATCTTTACGTTTTCTCCAAAAAGTCAACAAAAGTCAACGTCGGCCCCACCTTGGATTCCGAATCCAAACATACCCATGCGAAGCCTGAAACAATACAAGCTCAAATGAACGAAAATGAAAATCGACTCAATCGGAGTCCGATAGCTCAACCAATTCGCCAAAAAATCGATCTTGGTTGTTCATAACCAAAGAGTCCAAGCCACACTAGTTGGGTCCCATATCTCCCAAAATATACTTCCAAAACTCGCCAAATTTTACTATGTTGTTCTCCTAATTGAGGAGAGCAAAACCCCAAATGGAATCGAGAAATAAATGCCTCTAACTCATTTTCAATTTTTAAATTTTAGGACATAACCCTAGGTCTCAATTCAAAGAATTAAATGGGTTTTCAATTAAAATCTTGGATTAAAGCTTGAACCAAGGAAATGAATCAAAGGAAAATACTTAGGTTATGGTTTAAACCTTACCTCATGGAAAAAACTTTAAGAACATCCTTGAATTCTCCCAATCTCAAACTTTCAAAATGAGAAAGACTCCAACAACATTAATAGCCAAAAAACGCCCAGCTATTCTGTCTCGTTTCTTGTGCCAGTCAAGTTAGACTTTTGAATCACTCCATTTGACCTTATAATGAAGCAGATATGTTGGTTTCAATATTTGAAAATAGTGCAGATTTTTAAATACGAATTTAGTGACAATTTCGTAATTATTCTGAAACATTTGGTAACTCAATCCTTAGTAAAATGACCATAAATTCCTCATACGATGTCGAAACTTGATAATTTCAGTTGCTATGGTTCCAAAATTATGATACGTATATAATAGTTTTGTCGAAACATGAATTAAAGACCGTTTTCTCAATAATTAATAAAGAACGATTAATATCTACAAATATAGATCTAAAATTCTTGCCCATTCCCACACTAGACTACAGAGCATCTAAGAATTACAAAGGATGAGAGTTACGTGCACAAATCCCAATTGAAATAAATATAAATAAATAAAGACTCTATCAGTAGCCTCCACGGACAAAGTGGTGGCTCACCTCAACAACTGGATCAACTCTAGCTTCGTCGTCAGCTGCTAGCTTCATCATCAACAATGGTATCTGCATGGACATGTAGGTAAGGATTGAGTTATACGTAAATATAACCCAGTAAGATTCTCGATCCGCCACTTTAAATATTCTTGGAACAAGTGTTAGAAAATACAAACACACAACAAGCAGAAATAATATGTACAGAAATTATTTCACTATATAGTACTCAATAAGATCCAAACAAATATTCCACAGGATACTGTATATCTCAACATAAAATGCAGTGCAGGAAATTAACCAAACACCCCAATGAGTCCATGGCAGCATACATGATACTCTAAATCTATCACGGTAGCATACACAATGCCCCAAATATATTACGGCAGCAAAAAAATAATTTTTAACGCCCCAAAGCCATAGCACGAGGCTACGCCACACCACAAATCACTTATTAGATAATTTTAATATTTTCACAAAGTAATATATATTTGTGGCTGGTCAAAGATCGTTGATTCTGCCAAGCACACACTCGTTCCAACACGTGAACCAGGCAGCCAAAACATACTTTTGAAATGGGTTTGAAAACCAAGCATCAAAACTTAAAGTCTCACTTACCTTGCTAACAGGAAGTTCCCCAACCTTGCAACGTTTGGAACACCAACCAAACGGTCTCAATGGCCTCAAGCTATGCAAAATATTAATTAACAAGGTCAATTATGCTAATCGGGTCAAATCTCAATATCCCTAACTTTTAAGCATAGAGTTGAATCTTAATATCCAACCTACCAAATACCATATTTTTAAAAGTAAAGGCATGTCCCAATATCTCAACCTAAACTCAACGTTTAATATTAAGTCCCAATATCATAATTATAAGGTATGTAGAATCAATAGTTTATGTATGGTTTCGGTTCAAGCTGTTCTAAATTTGCATATCTACTTTGCTGGTTTTTCCATTGAAATCTAACTTTTATTTCCAATCCTATATTACCCGTCATTGCCTAATCATCATATTTCCTAATCTTTAACATATCATTGATTAATTATTTTTTCTATCATTATTAATTCTTTAACAAAAGAATCATCACCGCAATACATATATATGTTGAGTCAAAATCTATGCTATTGAACCAAAGTAAATACCTGATTCTATAAAATTCTTACGTTGTCAATTCACTAATGCCGCAGCAACTCCCGGAAAACCCCTCTATGAGTTGATAATCTCCTTGTCAATTATAAACCCTAATGTGCTTAACTCTTACTACAATCCCATGTGCTGGCATTAACGTATTGGGCTTGACCCACTTGATAAAGTTTTACATATTAAATAATAAACAAAGTTACTTACCTTATTTATAAGAGCAAAATTCATTTATAGCCCATCGGCCCAAATATATATCATTCGGTAGCCCAAAATTGCAATATACATTTTATAACCCAAAAGTAATTCTAGTGGCTAGCCACAAGATCTGTTTCTCAAACCCCAAACCCTAATCTATTCTCTCTCCTCCGCTCCCTCTCTCTCGCCGCGGCAGCATCGCCTTAGCTCCATCACCCGCTTCCATCGACCATCGCCAAACCCCACAAAAATTATATCACTGTTCTCATTTCCTCCTCCTCTTTCCATATCTACAATCCAAATCTTTCAAATCCTCACCAATCTCTCAAAATTCCAAATCCGAAACCTTAGGCCCTTTAATTTCTTTTGAACTTCACGGAGTTTCAGCCATCACCACCATTCAATATCCACATGAATCGATAGATCTTGACATTAGCCTCGACCCTATACGCCGGTGGGCGGAATCCGACAGAGTCGCCGGTGACCACAGAAGAAGCAACTCCGCCAGCCACAACTCTCATGACCTTGTCTTCTTTCTCTAATTTTCTCTTATAGTCTCTATGAATATGAAGTCAATATTTTGAAGATCTTTGGCTGAAAATTTAAAATCCCGGCGATCTTGTTACTATTTTCGGCGACTGTGAGGCCATGGACCCCGATGGTTGGTCTCTCAATGAGAGGAAGATAAGAGGAGATAACTATGCATAAAGTTAAAATATATACAAAATAGACTATCACTATACAAAAATTCTACAAAATAGAGTGTCACTATACAATTTATATACAATAGAGTGTCGCTATACAAAATATATACAAAAATAGAATATCATTACACAAAAAATATACTATGTCACTATAAAAAATATATACAAAATAGACTGTCACTATACAAAAATATACTACTAAATAGACTGCCACTATACAATTTATATACAATAGACTGTCACTATACAAAATATATACAAAATAGGCTGTCACTATACAAAATAGACTGTTACTATACAAAATAGACTGTCACTATACAAAACATATACAAAATAGACATTTGGGGCTACTAGATGCAATATGTTTGGGCCGAAGGGCCATTTCGTATCAATGGTAAAAAACCTGGGCTATTAAAATTTTGAGGGGTGATAGAGGGTAGTTTTCTCTATTTATAATATGTAGTTGGTCCACTAGCCACTTATTTAATACAATGTCTTATATATTAAAATAAATTAACTTTCACTAGCTAAACATTTGATTCAATAGTTATAAATAAATTAATACTCTAACCCCATCATTATTAAGTATATCAAAATATTTCGAGTTATTACACCTACTATCCTTATAAGCCTGCCACCATCTATATGCCGGCCCCGTCACCTGAAAAGTAGTGAGGTCAACTACGCTCACCTTCATTATGCCCATAGTGAGCGGAATACGGTGACATTGGTCTAGAAAACCATGTGCATCCTTAGAAGCCCGCCGTTGAAAGTAGGAGGAAAATACTTCTTGAAGCTCTCTAGCCTCTTCTGCTCCTCCTCTGATGCCACTGGCCTGACCTTAGGCTGAACCGCGCTCACGGGCTACAATAACATAACACCCGGAGCCAGATCAACATGATATCGATGCTATGGAGTACGGGCGGCGGGAGTCCGAGCTCCTCCCTCAACCTAAGAATTAGCTGGTGCAACCAGAATCAATCCCGCCTGAGCCAATGCACCAAACATGCTCAGGAAATGTGCTAGAGTCTCCTGAAGTCCAGGGGTAGCAATAGGATCCTTAGTGCCTGCTCCTTAATCGGAGCTACTGGTGGCTCCTCATCTGCTACTCTGGCAGGTGTTCTAGCTGCAGTACCAGCACCACCTCGGCCTATGCCTCTACCCCGACCCCTAACAACACCGCCCCTGGGGACAACATCATCAGTATTTGAAACTCATGTCTTCACCATCTGTGAGATAATAGAAAAACAAAGCCTAAAATTTTAAAATCAATAAATCTGCACGATCAAGAATGAAAGAAGTGAAATTTTCCTAAGAGTTTCGTAGCCTCTCGAAGATAAGTACAGACGTCTCTGTGCCAATCCACAAGACTCTGCTAAACTTGCTAACCAATGAACCTAGAGCTCTCGTACCAACTTGTCACGACCCAAATCCCTCCACATGGATCGTGATGGCACCTAATCTCCAAAACTAGGTAAGTCGATCACTTGACATTATTTAAAACAGTAAAAACATGATATAACGAAAGAGAGTTTAGCGAAAATAGAAGTAATGGAGGCCAAAGCAAAAATACTCAACATAACTCCCCATAACTAGGTAGTACATAGTCACGAGTTCTAACTGAATAGACGAGAATATCTTCAAATACAGTACTGTCTGAAATACATAAACATTAGAAATGAAATAGGGTGGGTGACTCTAACGCCTGCGGTCGGATCATGCAGAAATACCTTGAAGTCTCTGGTGTATGAAATGCCTTATTGCCGATCAGCCCGATTCGAAGTACCTGGATCTGCACAAAAATATGCAGAAACATAGTATGAGTACACCATAATCGGTACCCAGTAAGTATTAAGACTAACCTCGGTGGAGTAGTAACGAGGTTCAAGTCGTTTGATACTCACTAGACAAATAACCTATGTAATATATATATATATATATATATATATATATCAAATTGAACCAGTAACAAAAATATAATTGAAACAGTAACAATAATCCCTTTAAAACGTGTAATGACAGCTCAGTGTAGTAAAACTCCATCTTTGATCACAAACATCAAATAGAGGTGAGGCATGTGATAACACGTCGAATACAACCATTAACTCATATAAGTGCAAAACGGTAACTTTCAGAAACAATCATGTAATAAAAATAGCATCTTCCTCTCAACACAATCACAAAAACGAGAAAGACACCCCGAAAATCACATAACATCATCAACAATGCCACCCTTATTCCGTCGAATGTGGACCTAACAATGACATGCCTCCCTTATTTGGTCATATACGCATATAGCCATCTTATTTCGCCACGTGGGTAGCTCGAGATAACGCCACCCTTATTTCACCCCAAGTGCCACAATATCACAGACAATGATACCAATATTTCACAAATATATAAGCTAACAACTTTCAACAGTGGTGCACAAGGACATAACAAATAATCATATGAGCGGAGGGGTGTTCAATACATAAAGCATGAATATGGCTAAGTCAATATAATGATCATGATCAAATAGTCATAAAGTGATCTCAAAGAGTTTCATATAAAGTTCATTATCATATTTAGGTTAAAAACACACATAGTACCCGTATACACGCACTTCACCTCATGTAAACATCCCATTTCACATCATAGAAATAAACAATTAGGGTTAGCACCTAAGGGGTATTTTCCCCACACAAGGTTAGACAAGATATTTGCCTCAAATAAACCAAATCAGTAATCTAAAAATCCTATCCCGCGTGAATCAACCTCCGGATACCTCGAATCTAGCAAAAGTAACTTAATAATATCAATAGAAGTTATAGAAAATAACCTCAAACTATAAAGCTTCGATCTTGAATAAAAATTAAAAAGTCAACCTGGGTTTGCCTCCCGGAACCTGAAAAAAATTACAAATTCCAAACACCTATTCGAATACGAGTCCAACCATACCAATTTCCTCCAAATTCGACCTCAAATCAACCCTCAAATTAGCAATTTATGTTTAAGAAAAGGTTTTTACTAAAATTCCCAATTTCTCCAATTAGATTCATCAATCAAACACAAAAATTGAGGTTGAATTCTTGAAAAATGAACAAATCCAAGTCAAAAATACTTACCCCAAACGAAATCATGAAAATCCTCTCCAAAATCGCCCAACACCGAGCCCCAAATCTCAAAATGTGATAAACATAAACAAACCCTCGAAATACAAAGTCTGCCCAGGCATTTCCGCTTTTGCGGTCACTCAGTTGCATCTATAATATCACATCTGCAGAAAAATCATCGTAGATGCAGAAACAACTTAAATCCTAGAGATATGCTTCTGCAGCCAAGACACCGCTTCTACGGTGTGGCTTCTGCGAACCCAAAGGCGCACATGCGGTGTCGCTTATGTGACAAGAACTCTGCATACGTGGACACCTCCTACCCAGCACCTCACTACATCTACGTATCCTCCTCTCGCAGGTGTGGCTTTGCACCTACGCACCTCACCATCGCAGATGCGATCGCACCACACCTACTGCACCTCAAAATGACAAAACTCCCTCTGGTGGTCCAAAACCCACCCGAGCCTCTTGGGATCCGGTCCAATTGCACCAACCAATCCCAACACATAACATGGACCCACTCAAGGCGTAAAATCACACCAAAAACATCAAAAGTATAAATCGCATCTCAATTCAAGCCTAAGGAAACTAATGGACTTTCAACTTCCAAAACCCATGCCGAACCATATCAAATAAACTCAGAATGACCTCAAATTTTGAATGCAAGTCCTAATGACAAAACATAACCATTCCAACTTCCGAAATCTCAATCCGAACCCGATATCAATAAGGTCAACTCTCGGTCAAACATATCAACCTTCCAAACCTTCAATTTTCTAACATTCGCCAAAACAACCTTAGAACCTTCAAATCCAAATCCAGACATACGCCTTAGTACAAAATCACAATACGAAGCTATTTAAACTATAAAACACTATTCTAGAGTCGTCTACAAGAAATTCAAACTTCGGTCAACTCTTACAACTTAAGCCTTCAGCTAAGGGATTAAGTGTCCCAAATCAATCCAAAACTCTCACGAAATAAAATTAACCACACCGCCAAGTCACATAATCATAAATACGCATATGTAAAGCATCAAATAGGGGAAACGAGGCTAAAATACTCAAAATAACCATCTGGGCTGTTTCAAGGAATCGTGTAGCGTGAGTTAGGCATACAGGTCGAGCTGAGTACGACATTTCATCCATAGACAGATGGGCAGTTCGAGCGCGCTATTAAGATTTTGGAGGACATGTTACAAGCCTATGTCATTGATTTTGGGGCTCCGTGGGATCAATTTCAACCACTAGAAGAATTCGCCCATAACAAGTATCAGTCGAGCATCCAGATGGCTCTGTATAAGTCTTTATATGGGAGGCGATGTCCTTATCCGGTTGGTTAGTTTGATCTTGGGGACGCTAGGTTGTTGGGCACTAATTTGGTTTGGGACGCTTTGGAGAAGGTGAATTTGATTCAGGAGTGACTTCATACAGCACGGTAGAGGCAGAAGAGTTATGCTAATACGAGGGCTTGTGTTGTGGCATTTATGGTGGGTAAGAGAGTTCTACTCATAGTTTCGCCCATGAAGGGTGTGATGAGATTCGGGAAGAAGGAAAAGTTGAGCCTTCGGTATCGGTGAAGTGGCCCACAGGCTTGCTTTTCCACCTAGCTTATCGGGAGTTCACCCGGTGTACCATGTTTCCATGCTCTAGAAGTACTATGAAGATCTGTCACATGTGTTAGATTTCATCTCGGTGCAATTGGACAAGGATTTTACCTACGTAAAGGAGCTAGTGGTTATTTTTGACAAGCAGGTCCAAAAGTTGAGGTCGAAGAATATTGCATCGGTGAAGGTCTAATAGAGAGGTCAACCGGTCGAGGAGCTCACTTGGGAGACCGATCATGATATGTGGAGCCGTTGTCCTAAACTTTTTTGCATTTCAGGTATGTCTCTATACTCGTTTGAGGACGAATATGTTTTTAAGATGGGAGAATGTAACGATCCGATCGGTTATTTTGTGTATTTGAGCCTTGTTTCCCCTTTTAAAGCTTCCCGTATGTGTAGTTGTAGTTATGTGACTTGCGGGGATGGTTGGTTGGGTTTCGGGGAGGTTTTTGATTGATTTAGACCATTTGGTTCTTAGTTTGGAAGCTTAAGTTGAAAATGTTGATCGAGATTTAACTTGTGTAAAAATGACCCTAGAACAGTATTTTGATGGTTCCAGTAGGTTATTATGGTAATTTTGGATTTAGGCATATACCCGAAATTGAACTCGGAGGTTCCTAGGATGATTTGGCTCTTTTCGCCGAAAGTTATCAATTCAAAGGTTTAGAAATTTTTTAAGTTTGACCATGGGTTGCATTTATGGCTATCGGGTTCAGATTTTTGTTTTGGGACTTGAAATAGGTCCATTGTATCATTTGGAACTTGTGTGCAAAGTTTGGTGTCATTCCGAGTTGGTTTGGTAGGAATCAGACGCTTGGTTGTGATTTTAGCGATTCTTGAGTTTCATTGTGAATTCTTTGTGTTTTGGTATTCGATTCATGGTTCCGGGTGTTATTTTGCTATTTTTAGCTTGCGAGCAAGTTGGTATGATATTTCTAGACTTGTGTGGATGTTTGGTGTGGAGCCCCGGGGGCTCGGGTGAATTTCAGACGTATTTCAAAATGTTTTGGACTTGGTTCATAGTTTCTGGTGTGTTGGTGCTGCAGTTATCCCAAATGCGAGCACCAAATCGCATTTGTGAATAGCGCATTTGCGAAGGAACTATCACATTTGAGAAGGGGTCAGTGGATGGTAGGCTTCGCATTTGCAAAGCCAGCCTTGATCTGGGGACATGTCGCTTTTGCGAAGGGGTTGGCATCGCATTTGCGTTGTTCAGGTCAAATTTGTGACATTCACAAGACTTGTCAGGATTCGTATTTACGATGCCAGTGTTGCATTTGCTAGGGGTCGCATTTGCGAACCCCTGGTTGCATTTGAGACATCTGCAGTTGAATAAAAAGATGGGATTTTGGGACTTAGTCTTATTTTATCACATTTTGAGCCCTAGACTCGGTGGAAGGCGATTTTAGGTGGGTATTTACATACAAAGCTATTGAGTAAGTGATTTTGACTCAATTTTAATATTATAACATGTTTATTTATTAATTTTAACATCTAAATCATGAGCTTTGAAGGGAAATCTTCGGAAATTTTGACTATGTTTTGAAAAATGAAAATTTAAGATTTGAGAGTCGATTGGGAGTCGAATTTAAAAACCAAACACATATTTGGACTCGTGGGGTTATGGGTAGTCGATATCTACCCTTCGACTCAGATTTTGACTGGCCGATCCCGGGGTTGAAGTTTTTGAAATTTTGTAAAGCTTTCAACTTTATTAATGGAAATTGAATTTTCTTGCATTGTTTGATATTATTAAGTCATTTTTGGCTTGATTTGAGCCGAGTGGAGGTGCATTTTTAAGTAAAAGCATTTTTGGAGTATTGATTGGGACTATTTGAGTTAAGTATGGTACCTAACTTTGTATGGGAGATTTACCCCTTAGAAGTTTGTATAATTTGCATTATTGTACTACATAAAATGACATGTACACGAGGTGATGAGTGTGTACACGGGCGTATGTGTGGTGTATGACCGGATTAAACTTTAGGCTATTAGTTTGCCTTGAATTGGGATTTTTTGATATATGTAACATGCTTCGTTGTTGAGTACTCTCTGCACTCTTATGTTATTGGCAAGATTCTTGTGCACATTATTGTTGAGCTGTGAGCTATATCTCGATGTGACTTTGGTATTGTTGTTTTGGTGATATTGTGGCACATGTGTACGTGTGGTGCAAGTTTATTTTTGTTGCGCGAAAGAGTTGCGCATACGGCGATATAAGAGAGGCAATTCATTGTAATGTTCATGCGGCGAGATAGGGTGTCTATTCATGTGCATGACGCAACATAGGTATGGCATTCCATTGTTAATGTGCATGATGCAACATAGGTATGGCATTCCATTGTTAATGTGCATGCAGCGACATAAGGGTGGATTGTTTGGAATGCTATGAGATATATCGGGGTGATTCTTTTTTATTGTTCATGTGTTGGAACCGAAGGTTGATGTTTTTATCAGAAACGTTTTTTCTTATATGTTTCTGCCTTGTGCTTTATTAGTTATTAGTGGAATTCAATATGTTATCACATGCCATGTTTCCATTGATATTTTGTTAGCAAAAACATATCATTTTACATTGAGTTGTTGTACACATTCCTTGAGGTTGTTGTAGATATTTGTTCTGTTATGCTTTCCATTGTTAGTTTTATGTTGATATCCTGCACAAGTTATTTGACTAGTGAGTGTCTTCACTTGAACCTCGTCACTACTCCATTTAGTCTTGATACTTACTGGGTACCGACTGTGGTGTACTCAAACTACACTTTTGCACATTCTTTGTGCAGATCCAAGTACCTCATATCGTGCTGGTCATTAGAGAGTTGAGCCAGAGTTGTTGGGGACTTCAAGGTATACCTAATGTTTAGCTCGTAGGCCTCGGAGCCACCCTCTTTTATTGTTTTATTACTGTTTATGTATCTTCAAATGTGATGTATTTTTTAGACTTGTTATTTAGTCCATGTAGAGCTTACGACTCAGTATTACACGGTTCTGGGATTATGACTGTTGTATCCTCGTTTTGGCTACGGTATGGCACTTCTCAGCTTTTATTTAACACTTGAGTTATTATATTTTGTTTGGTATCGTATGTGATAGTCTTACCTAGTCTTAGAGACTAGGTACTATCACGACCCTTAAGGTGAGATTTTAAGTCGTGACAATAAATAATCATAAACCTAGGCATGACTCTAATTGAATAAGAGAGTGAATGTAGTCATATAAGCCAAACAAATCATGAATCTGTAACACCTCGGAAAATTTTAAAATATTTCAGTGTAAAGCCCCGTAAATTTCGCAAGTGAATTCAAGGTTTCGTGGTGCCGAAGTAGGCTTACGTGTTTGAACAATGCATCGGAAAGTAAAGGAAATGTTTCTGGCGGAAAAGCGCGTTTATGCGGTCCATTATGCGACCGCATAATCACTCTGCGGGCCACATAATGGCCGCAGAGGTGAGCAGGAGAAGGGCCAGTCTGGGAGCAATTATGCGGTCGGCTATGCGACCGCATAACTGTTATGCGGTACATTATGCGATCGTATAACAGTTATGCGGACCGCATAGTGACCGCATACACGGACAACTTTTTGATCATTTTGGTCTGTAATTATGCAACCGATATGCGGTCCGCATATCCATTATGCGGTCGCATATGCGACTGCAGAACCTGTTTCGGAGCTCCATTTTTGGATTTTAAAACCCGACTCTACTTCGTTAAATACACGCAAAGGGTCATTTTTTAGCAAAAGTTCTGATGTTTTAGAGAGAAGGGAGAGTGTTTTAGAGAGAGAGAGAGAGGAAACCCTAGGCTAATTATTCATCAAGTCTTGCTCAAGTCTTGGAAGATTAATAAGAAAAACCCACAAGTTCTTCATCTAAGAGGTAAGGTTCCATACTCTAGTTTTCAATTTCGAATTTGGGTAGAAAATGGTTGATTAGGAGTATGATTCATGGGTATGAGATTACTATTTATAAATTCATGTATCAATAAGAATTGTGGGAAGATTGTTGGGCCGAAATAAGTAAGTATTGGGTTGTAGAGTGAAGAAAATCTTGTAGAAGAACCTTGTAGTTAAATTTGCACACCTAGTGTTTTATAAAATGCTCAAAAGAGCTGAGACCATGAATATCTTCCTAATTGTTCTTAAATTTTGTTATGTCTCAAAATAGATCAGGATTGCTAAGAATTCTGGATCATTCTAGAGTTAAGGAAGCTCGATTGAGGTATGTTGGCTAAACTTTCTCTCTTGGAATTGAATTCCATAATGTTTCCGTAAGTTTCAAAGTATGGGTTGCGTATTAAAAGGTTATGGATTTGAGTCGTGTTTCAATAAAAGATAGTATGCCAAATTGTGTGAGAAAATCTCAATATTCTTAAGACTCTTAATTGCTCGTATGTGTACCTAAAGTCTTGATGTGAGTACAATGGTTTGGAAATGTCTTATTGTTGCTAATCTATAAAGATGATTGGAAGTGAAATAAGTTAATTGGGGATATAGAGTGTGGCCAACGTGCCAAGAATTTAAGTTATGATTGTGTCTAGTAGTGCAAATGATTTGAGAAGATGCGATAAAGAATATGAAATGAGCCTCGACTCAACTGTGTTAAAAGTGATTTGGAAAATAGAATTTGCCTAAGAGCTTTTGTACTGAATTCATGCCCATTGGTGGCTGCTTTAACTAATGCTTTGCTTTATAAATATATCTAGTGTGATTCGAGTTCTATATACTCATGTGTTTAATTGGTACATTGTCATTGCTAGGGAAGAGCATTGTAAGAATAAATGGTGTATTGATTCTTTATGATTTTCATGTGTGTTTCTATTGTTGGAGGGTATGCCTCATTCTTTGGGAAGAAACCATTTGTGTTTGAAGTTTTCATTTCAAATGGATTTGAAGTATATGATTTCTGAAATATCCTATATGTTGATACTTGATGGTGATCTTTGAAATTGAAAGAGGTGAAAGTATGGAATATGAAATACGACCATCGTGCCAGGAATAAAGAATCTCGTGAATGGCCTAATGAGCTAAGGAAATATTGTCGTTGTGAATGACTGAAAATACTAATGAGAATTTATATAATGTGAAAGATGTTGATGTGAGTACAATGGTATTTATGTTTGAAAATCAAATCAAATTTTTTTTTGGGAGCATCATTAGCAATACCGAGGAAGGGTGGGTCATAAGGCCCACACCTGAAACTATACGTGCCGGTGTAAGGGTGGATTGTGATATTATTCCCCTTAATTGGGATGAAACTGGAACCTTTGTGGATTGGAAAAGTCAACCCGCACGGCATATGTGGGAAGGCGGCCTAGCTGATCGGGTGGAGATCAGACGCCATATTGCGCATATGGTGGTACTACTCTTGGTAACAACTTTCTTTCGCATCACATGTCAAACCACATTGTTCGTGGGGAGATGGCCTAGCCGATCGGGGCGTGATCAGACTCCGTGCTAACAAAGGCGGTGGTATATCGGTGCTAATGACCTCCCAACCAAAATTATATATGAAGTTCGTATTTTTAAAAGTATTATGTTTTAATTGAACATTTGGATATTGTTGATTATGACTTGTAGTTTCTATGTGCTGCCTTTTCTTATATGGTCATTCTATTTTGAAAGAGGACTTTTAGCTATGCATACTAGTGCTATTCGACAGTACTAACGTCCCTTTTGCTGGGAGCGTTGCATCTTTAATGGATGCAGGTGGTTCTACAGCAAGCGGCATTGATCAGTGATAGCAGTGCACTTTTTTCAGCTGATTTGGTGAGCCTCACTTCATTTCGGGGCCATGTATCTTTTGTTTCTCATGTACTGTGTTTTGAGGTATAGCCGGGGCCTTGTTACCGGCATTTCCATATTACTCTTCTATTGTATTTAGAGGTTCCGTAGACAGGTTGTGGGTTGTGGATGAAGTTGAGAATTGAACTAGAAATGTTGGTATTTGGAAATCATGTTTTTCATTAATTCTATAAACTCTTAATATTTTGGAAATTATGAATGAAGCTGCTGATGAGAATGAAATAGGAAGTTATTAATAAAATCTTTTCAGTGAATGATTAATGGAGTACATCTCCTCTTTATTCATGGATGAGTTTGGGTAGAAGGAAATCTAATAGGCTTGCTCGGCCGGGTTCTCTCGGTTGAGCGCTCCCCGAGGTTGGGGTGTGACAGAATCAATATGAGCACATAATCAAAACAAGTCATAAAGTATCTCAATTCTACCCTGGACATGATATAAATTTGGTACGAGCATATACGCTTGCCACCTCGCATATACACCCACCCCAATACCTTAAATTAACATCAATCAAGTCAAATCCTAGAGGTTTTTCTCTTAACAAGGTTAGCTAAGAGACTTACCGCTTCGTGGGCTAGCTTCAACCTCTAATCACACATATCAAAGCCAAACATCATCCAAGAAAGTCAAACAATACTATAGAAAGCTATCCCAAACCATAAGCTTGGATCTTTGATGAATTTCCAAAAAAGTCACCAAAAGTCAACCCGGGCCCGCGTGCCTGAAATTCAAAATCAATACCAAAATCCGATGACCCATAGCCTGTCGAGTCCAAATATATAATTATTTTTCAAATCCGTGTCCAAATCGATGGTCAAAATCCAAAAATACACACTCTTGATGTGTAGAAAAGCCCCCCAAATATTCTTTCAAAATTCCATGAAGTGGGTGTAGAAATCCATGTAGTTTCTTGAAATATTATCACAAGTAGATAGCAATCTCTTACCCTCTTGCCTTGTATGAAAATCCCCATGCAAAAATCGTCTATCTCCAAGTCTAGGGCTCAAAATATGAAGAATAGATAAAACTCCCAAAATGACATTGTAAATAATCTTCCCATAAGTATCCTTTGCAAACGGGGCACAAGCATCGCGTTCACGAACAACAAAACACTGTTGCCCAGGAAAATGCCATGCGCGATCGAGAAAGAGACCATGCGATAGCGAAGGTTTGTTGTTCCCACAACATTGTGAATGCAATTGTCTGTGAATGCGATGACCCAACACCAGCCATGCCCTCCCTCTATGAGAATGCGGCCAAGGACACACGAACGCGTACATCAGATTACCCAAAACAACGCGGATGCGGACCACCCCTGCGAACGTGAAGTACGATAATT
This sequence comes from Nicotiana tomentosiformis, assembly GCF_000390325.3. Classification (NCBI taxonomy): domain Eukaryota; kingdom Viridiplantae; phylum Streptophyta; class Magnoliopsida; order Solanales; family Solanaceae; genus Nicotiana; species Nicotiana tomentosiformis. The sequence goes on from NC_090817.1 coordinate 56,152,202, forward strand.
CCAGCTCTCAAATCACTCTACATGAACACGTCACTCTGACCACGAACGCGATGCACAAATGCCCAACTAGCCAAATTCCCTCTCTACCATCATGATCCTAGCTCCGTGATTGTGAAGCACTACAAAACACCAGCAACTCAGCTACTCCAAAACACATAGAAATAGTCTGAAACCACTCCAAAACATACCCCGAGCCCCTAGTGACCCAATCCAATCATGTCAACAAGTCCAAATACAATACCCAAACTTATCCAAAGGCTCAAAACATCTCAAATAACATCAAAACCATGGATTTAGATCAAAATCATTCTCTTAAGTTCCAAACATTCCAACTTTGTCAAACTCGTTCTGTCACGCCCCATCCTCAGGAAGCGCGACCAGCGCTCAACCGAGTGAACCCGGCCGAGCAAGCCTGTAAGATACTTTCTACCTAATTAACCCATGATCAAGAGAAGACGTGATTTCATTAATTATACAGTAGGAGTCTCATTCATACAATCCTAAATCATTTCATTAGTCATTGCGCTTTTAAGTCCCAAAATACATATTTATTATAGTTCAAGTGGAATAAGTGATCAAACACAACATATCTTTTTTAACATTCCCAACACTCATATACAACCCATATAATATCTACGGAGCCTCTAAAGATACAAAAGAGAGTAAAGATGGTGCCGGAAATAAGGCCCCGGCTATACCTCAAAAAGTGACCATAATATGAACAAAAGGTACAATACATGACCCCGGAATGAAATGGGGCTCACCGAGTCCACTGAGAAGAGGATGCAACACTATCTGTGATCCGCACTGTCTATTATGTAACCACCTGCATCCATTTAAAGATGCAGCGCCCCTGGCAAAAGGTACGTTAGTACCATCGAATAGCACTAGTATGTATAGCTAAACACCAACTCAATATAATGAATGATAATACAAGAAGAACAATCAAGAATTCAATAAGGGTTTCAAATAAATAATAAAACAACAAGTTAAGGATCATATACATTTTCAAGACAATTTTCATATTACTAGGTTGGGTGACCTTTAGTACTGATGTTCCACAATTCACAATACCTCCGTGTTCTTACACAGAGTTCGATCTCGGCCCGATCGGCTAGGCCATCTCGTTAAAGACATTATAACAATTTCATTCATAATATCATCGTGTTCTTACACGGAGTCCGATCTTGGACCGATCGGCTAGGCCATCTTATTTGTGACATTACCTTTTTCACTCAATCATCTCACATCGTACTTCTTTCATGTACTTTCGATTCATTGACACTAGTGATTACAATTACAAAGTCATTCTTGGCACTTGGCCGTATTTCATAGTTCCAGACCCCTTTTTCCACATTCAATATCATTATCAAAATCAATAAGGCTCCCCATTCAAGACATTAAATTTGCGTATGCGTAATTTGGGAATCTTAGGCACATAAAGGCTTTTCATACAATTTGGCATAACAACCTTTATTTCGATCTTGACTTGAAGTCTTAATATTTCCAACACATATTCCACATTTTTAAACACATCCTCAATGACAACATAACATGATGAAGCATTTAGAATAAATATTGAACTTACATCCTTCAATATAAATACATTAGAAATTGCCAATTCTATAATGATCAAGGGCTTACTCCCATTACATGATTACCGTGGGGTTCGATTCTAAGAAGAAAGGGGGGGGGGGGGGTTAGCCAACATACCTCAATTGAGCTACTTAAAACTCTAAGATGTTCCGAAATATTAGCAACTTCAATTTATTTAAGCAATATAACAAAATTGAACCAAAATTAGGAAAATGAACATGGTTTTAGCACATTTGAGCATACTATCAAACACTAGGTGTGCATCAATATTTTAAGGCTCTTTTGTGAAAGATTTCATCATTTTTCAACCCACTCTCTATCATTATTAGCTCATAATCTTCCCACATACTACAAGCATACATAAATGCAAGGTAAGCACTCCCATCCCCATGAATTACCTTACTAATAGCCCATTCTAGTTACATTTTGAAATTAAGATTTTGGGTGATAGAATCTTACCTCTTAGGAAGAAGACCTAGGTTCCTCTCTTGATAATCTTCAAGATTTAAGTGAGAATTGAAGAACAATTTGATGAAGATCACTTCTCCATCTAGGACCCTCTCTCTCACTCTAAAAATATTAGAAAATATGCTCAAAATGGTCCATGGGGTGTGTTTTAATGAAATAGGGTCTGGTTTAAAACCCCAAAAATGAAGCTCCGGAACAGGTTCTGCGATCGCATAACCAATATGCGGTCCGCATATCTCTCGCATAATTGCTGACCAAAACAACCAAAATAAATGTTCGTATGTGCGGTCACTATGCGGCCCGATTACTGCCTCACTCTGCGGCCATTAGTCGACCGCGGCACCACGAAACATTATTAACATTATTTTTGTAAAAAATAATTTTTATGGGGCCTTACATGTTTGAATCACACTTAGACATTGTGGATCACAATCAAACTTTACACAAAAGTTCCAACCAACTGAGTGGACCTATCCACGGTCTCAAAACCACAATCCGAGTCTGATAACACCAAAGTTAACTTCTGGTCAAACTTATGAACTTTCAAATTCTTCAAATTGCCAACATTCGAAAAATAGGGCCGAAACCTTCTAGGAACATCCAAATTCAAATATGAACATACTCTCAAGTCCAAAATCACTATATGAACCTATTGATACCATCAAATCCTGATTTTGAGGTCATTTACGCAAAAGTCAAACCTTGGTCAACTCTAAAAACTTAAAGCTTCCGAATTGAGAACCTGTAACGATCTGACCGGTTTCTTTGAGAATTGACATTCCGTTCGGTGGTCTGAGGTCTTGAGTAGCTTAATATGATGTATTACGGCATATGTGTGTTGTCAATTTTGGTCTTCGAGTTGTTCATAATTGATTTGGAAGAATGATTCTTAAATAGGAAGCTTTAAGTTGGAAGAGTTGACCAAGTTTTATATTTGTGTATTTTACTTGGGATCGAAGTTTTGATGGTTCCATTAGGTCCAGATGGTGATTTCGAACTTGGGCTTATGCCTGAATTTGTATTTGGATATTTCTAGAAGGTTTTGGCACTATTTGGAAAAAGTTGGCAATTTGAAGGTTTGAAATGATTATAAGTTTAACTAGGAGTTGACTTTGATGATATCAGGTTCGTATTATTCTTCTAGGAGTTGAAATAGATTCATTATGTCATTTGGAACTTATGTTCAAAATTTGAGGTCATTCCGAGTTGATTTGATATGGTTCGACACGTGTTTTGGAAGTTGAACGTTTAAAAATTTATTAAGTTTGATTTGAGGTGCGATTCATAGTTTTGATATTCTTATGTGTAATTTGAGACCTCGAGTAGGTCCGTGTTATATTTTAGGACTTGTTGGTATATTCGGACGGGGTCCCGAGGGGCTCGGGTGAGTTTCAGACGAGTTTCGGATCATTTGCATGTTATTAGGTAGACCTAGTTCTGGTGTTTCGCATCTGCGAATGTTGGAGCGCATATGCGGATCCGCATCTATGAGTTTTGAGTTGCTTTTGCGAGGTTGTGGCATAGTCAAGTGTTCCACGTCTGTAGGTAAGGGAACGCAGGTGTGGGGTCGCATCTACGGATGATTGATCACAGGTACAAGAGTGCGGATCCAGGTGGGTGTCCTCTTCTACAGAGGAGTATGCACTTCTGCATTATCGTAGATGCATTTTGTGGGCAAGTGTTTGTCGCAGATGCGAGCTTTGTCTCGCAAATGCGAGAGTGCAGGTGCGCGAGTTTGTCCGCAAAAACAAAAATGCCTGGGCAGATTATGTTTAATTCAAGGGTTTATTGGGTAAGTATTTTTCACTCGGTTTTGATTATATTGCATGATTCTATCTTCGATTTTGGCATTTGATTGATGATTCTAAAAGAGAAATTGTGGGTATTAGGTCTAAACTTTCCTAAAGTGAATAATTTTTTTTGAACATCGATTTAGAGTCGGATTTGAGTGAAATTAGCATGGTTGGACTCGTCTTCGAAAGGGTTGTTGAAATTTGTGAGTTTTTTTGTGTTCCGAGGTGCGGGCCCGGGTTGAATTTTTGGTTGACTTTGAGTATTTGATTAATGATTCAACCTTTATCGCTTGGGTTTATTTCCTATGGCATTATTTAATATTTTTTAGTTGCTTTTGGCTAGTTTCGAGCCGTTTGGAGGTTGATTCGCACGGGGGTGGCATTTCTAGAGTATTATTTGGCTTGCTCGGTATTTGATATGGCTTGTTCGAGGTAAATAACATATTTAAACCTGGATTTGAGGATAAATATCCCTGAATAATATGATATTTGTGATGGGTTGGGGAGATGCACGTTCTAGGTGATGGGCATGTGTGTGTGCACCGAGGTATTCATGATCTGGGTAGTTCTTAGGCTATTATCTGCCTTAGTTTGCTATCGTGCTTCTTTGATATCATGTTTTCTCCATTTATATGACTACAAGAGATATTATTCATGTTAGAAATCATGTCCAGGCCATCTTTTTAATCGTTTGAGACATGATAGGGTTGTGTTCGCCATGTTGAACTATTTGCCTTAACCATAGTCATACTGTACAGTCATGATAGTTACATCCACATGTTATATCTCTATCTCTGTGCACTTTAGATATGTTGTCTCACATGTTATTGGTGTCCTTGTACTTGACACGAGTTTGAGCTGTATATGAGCCATATTGTGATATTCCGTGTTATATAATTTGAATATGTTTCTGTGAGATGTTGGCATATGGAGACTTGACCGAATTGATGACTGAAGTGGGCCGTAGAGCTATGTTGTGAGTTATGTTGGATCGGATTGAATGCCGCAGTGGTTATATTGATATTGAGGTGGCGCGTATGCCATGCCCCACATTGGGCTAAGTGGCACTGATTTTGAGGCTACGCGTACACTAGGCCCCACGATTGGGCTATGTGTTTGATTATCGCTTGGGCAAGATCCGCCTCTCTGGAGTCTGACATGCCCGTAGTGGGCACAGGCACAGTGATATATACACGTGCTTTGGTGAGGGGCGTTTGAGGCTAGCACCCGTACAATGCTGAGTGGCTGTGTGTGTGATGAAGTGGGGCATTTGAGCCAGGCACCTTGAGTGATCTGAGAGGGAGTGTACTTGATTATAGCATTGTGAAATTATTTACTTGATATGGATATTTGACATGTTGGTATAGAGATATATTTTTCTCATTCTAGATGGTAATATGACATTTGATTACTTCACATGTGTATTGAACATGTAGGCATTGAGATGTATTTTACTCATGCTAAACGGTAATGTAACATTTGATGACTTGACATATATTGGCATCTAGGCATAGCGATGTATGTCGGCATGCTAACTGGTAAACGAAAAGTCCTATCTGTTGTTGTGAATTGGAAAACACGTTTCTTTTAATAAACACATGTTTAATTGATTTCAGTGGTAAGATTTGGACTTTGACTGCTATACTTGAAAAGCATGTTTACTTTCCCGCAATCGAGAACGAGCTGAGCATAATACCTTTTAAGTTATTCACTTTTACTGTCTTTATTATATTATTATGAGTTGTTATTGGCTATTGGGGTTGGACTCTAACCATCTTCTGAGCTCGTCACTGCTTTCAACATGAGGCTAGGTTTGTTACGTATTGAGTACATGGGGTTGGTTCTACTCGTACTACACTTCTGCACCTTGTGTGCAGATCTTGAAGCTGATGTTGATGTGTATGGAGGGAACTGGAATTGAAGATGTTCCTATTGTCCGGATATATCTATAATTTGTCTTGGTAGTTTAGATTGAAATTATATTTATGTACATTTCAAACAGATGCTGTATTTATTTTCATACCAACTTTGTAAATCTAAATCTTAGTGACTCATGACTTGTACTGCCAATCCTTAGGCTATTGTATAAAATTCAGTTATTTCACTTCTTTATTCTTATCATTATTATTAGAATTGTGTTGGTTGTTATTTGGCTTACCTAGCGGGTGGGTCAGGTGGCATCACGACTAGACGGATTTTGGGTCATGACAAAATCACCATTCTAAATCAATCTCGAATCTCTTGAACACCGAAACCAACCATACACGTACTAATAATGCATCATATGAAGCTACTCAAAGTCTCAAACCGCAAAATTAAATGCTAACGTTCAAAACGACCGGTCTGGTTGTGACAGAGGAGAGGATAGAATAAAAAAGGATATAATTAAATTCCTTAATTGAAGATATTACTAATGGGGTGGGATCCTTTTAAGGGAAAATATATACAATTTGTAAAAAAATTAGATACTTTTTGAAAACTACAAAACCTGGAGAAAATGGATTAATAAATTACTATTATAGTATATATAGGAAACACTTCCTTTAAGAATTAAGTTTTTCTTTCATATAAAAATGGAAATGAGCATAATAGTGAATTAAATATCAAAAGCCAACCAACACATAAATATTTTTAGAATTTAAACGACCGCGACAACCACCATTCTCTTTATTTCTTCAATCATTCCTTATCGAAACTAGTGAGTTGTTGGTCAAAACATTTAAAAATATAAACTTTATGTTAACATTATTTTATAGGGAAAATATAATAAATCTAAACAATAGTAACAAGTGGAAAAATGCAATTTTCAGACAATCAATGTACATTGATATTAAAAAAGAAAAAAAAGGTAAATCGAGATTGAATGAGTGTGCTAAAGTTGTTTGAATTAGGTTTTCTCTAGTCCATTGTATTGGGTAAAGTTTACAGCTTATAGGTGTACTTTTCTCAAGCAGGCATGTGGCAGTGACGACAAGGTGGAGATAAGTCAGCATATAGTTGGTACCTGACACAGACATGTGACTGGTATTGTGTATGTTCGGAGGGCATAAAGGTCGGGGAAGAGAATTCAAAAGTAAGGTAACGGTTGGAGAAGTCAACATTAAAGGGCAAACGTTACAGAAAATTATAGAATTTATTCCCAAACGTTATATAGCCATGAAGAGGGGTTTTTATTCATCTTTAAGAGGACGTGATTGGAGGATCTTGTCTCCTCAGATATAACTATAAATAGCAACATTTGTACTTATAAATGGGACGCGAAATACATGAATAAAAAAGGCTATTATTTTTTCTCTCATTCTTGTAAATTACATACAACCGGTATCAAGATTTTCCAATTACTCTTGGTTCTGGTGGGATTAACATGAAGTTCGGTTCCTTAGTTATCTTATTAATCAGGTCAACTTAATCCATGTGTCTATAAACCATGTTACAAATTCAACTGTACCTTTTTTGCCCGTGAACAGTTTGGCGCCCACCGTGGGGCATAGACAATTGTGGTTTTATTTTGATCTACTCGTCTTTTACTAACTTGCTTTGAAGTATTTTTGTTATAAGCATAAAATAACTATGGCGGACAATGATGTCAACAACTTACTCAATGTTGGAGAAAACAATAACAATGAGCCTGTGGACAATTTTCATGATGGAACTCAACAGAACGATTCAACTAGTGAAACTCATATCGATGGGAATGAATCAACTCCTAACTGGGTGGAAAGAAATACTCGACGGGCGAGGAGTCGTACCCCTGATGATTTGGATGACGAGCACGTGGCCAATACTATAAAAGTTTTGAGATCACATCAAAGGAAGATTATGAATCATCTTTCAAGATAGGACCAGATAATGACTGAGATCCAACAAGCGTTATCAGTGGCTTCGAATAATTCAAATGGTGGAGTTCGAGTCCCTCTTGCGTGCCTATAAATTAAAAAGCTCTAAGAACCAATAACATCGCTTTAAGTGAGGAGTTTAGATCAAATAACAACCAAGCAAGCGGTGCAGCAGGCAGATCTAGAAATGAAAACAACGGTGGTGATACTTTAAAGACTGAGCTCATGAGGTGCATGAGAGAAATAAACGCTCGAATGGATCATAATGTTGAAGAGTTTCATGCTAAAATGGATCAAATCCTGAGGCACCTCTAGTCATAAAGGGCCTAGACTGAAACCTAGTGCAGCTCCGGAGTTGATTTCAAATAGATTCAAGATACCAGATATTCCAAATATGATGGAACATCGGATCCACATGAACACATTAAAACTTATACTACAGCTGTGAAGGGAAACAATTTGGCTCCGCATAAGATTGAAGCAGTCTTGCCAAATAAATTTGGCAGAACCCTAATAAAAGGGGTTTTAACATGGTATTCTCTTTTACCTAAACACAATTTATTCATTTGAAATACTTGCAAATTCTTTCATCAAAGCTCATGCTGGAGCGAGAAAAGTTCAAGATAGGAAAGCATATATTGTAAGAATTTCTCAAGGAGACTCAAAGCTACTGTGAGAGTTCGTGATCAGATTTTAAAAGGAGAGAATATTATTGTCGGTAGTATCAGATGAATGGGCAGCAGAGATATTTAGCAAGGGTCTCAATCCCTTAAGCTCTGATGCCTCAAGGAAGTTGAAGGACAATTTGTTGGAATTTCAAGCAGCCATATGTGCCGATGTCCATAACCACTATGAATCTAAAATCAAAATTGAAGACAATCATTTGGGTGCTCCGATATCTTTTAAAGTTCGTAAGTGTGATCGAAATCTAGAAAGGTCCAAGAATGACCTCGATGTAGACCGTAGGCCATCTAGGAGTCTTTTTCAACCGTATGTGTCAAATGAAATAACAGATTAATGGGCAGGACAAGGACGTAGAGATTTTCAGTCATTGGAAAGACCCGAACCGGATATAAGGACTGATCCTGGATGAAGTAATAGGACTTTGCAAGATAAAGAGCCATCGGGGTCCCATAATTCAAACTATCCCCGATTATCATATTAATTTTTCCATATTAGCTTGGTGGAATTGGTCTCCAATTCAAACAAGGTTCCCAAAATCAATTCGATCGGATCCCAGTCAGAGATATCCTAATTATGGTTTGAATTCTATGGTACACATGGTCATAGGACTGGGGGACTGGATGCATTTTCATGTAGAGGTAGCAACGTTGCTGAAAGCTGGTCATCTTAGAGAATTTCTAAGTGACTGGGCTAAGAATAATTATGGCAAAGGTCGTGATACGATGGAAACGACAAAATAAACAGGGTCTCCCCGTCTCACAATAAACATAAATTTTGGAGGAGTTGAAGTGATTGGGATGACATTTTCGGCTGCAAAGAAGAAAAATATATCAGTCACTCATCGAAAGAGGATTCGGCAAGCACCAGAAGATGATGAAATTACCTTCCATGAGGAAGATGCGGATGGCCTTATTTTATCACACAATCAGCATTAGTAATATCTTTGAATGTTTAAGATTTCAGAATTAAATGTGTGTTGGTTGATCCAGGTAGCTCGGTCAACATTATTCAACTAAGAGTCCTAGAGCAAGTAAAGCTAACTGATAGCATAGCTCCGCCAACAAGGCATTTGGTTGGTCTCAAGTTAACAAGTGTGACTACTCGAGGAGAGATCGTGTTACCTACGTATATTGAAGGGGTGATAAAATATAATTTTTTTGAAGTTGTAGATGGCAATATGGGTTATAACGTGATTCTCGATAAGCCATGGATCCACGATATAAAATTTGTTCCATCAACTTATCAATAGTTGCTAAAGTTCCCAACACCGAATGGAGTTAAGCAGTGTAATGACCCAATCAGTCATTTTGAGTATTTACATTTCGTTCGGTGATTCAAGGGCATGAGTATCTTCGTATAATATATTATGAATTATGTGTATCGTCAGTTTTGGTTTTCAGGTAATTCGGGATTGATTTGGAAATTTAAGTTGGAAGAGTTGACCAAGTTTGACTATTATGTATTTGACCTCGGATCGGAGATTTGATGGTTCTGTTAGGTCTGGATGGTGATTTTAGGATTGGGCGTATGCTCAGTTTTGCATTTGGATGTTTCTAGAATGTTTCGACACTATTTGGCAAAAGTTGGCGATTTGAAGGTTTGAAATGTTCATAAATTTGACCGGGATTTGGCTTTGATGATATATAGTTCGGATTGTTGTTACGGGAGTTGGAATAGGTTTGTTATCTCATTTGTAACTTGTGTGCAAAATTTGAGGTCATTCCGAGTTAATTTGATATGGTCGGCACGAGTTTTGAAACTTGAAAGTTTATTAAGTTAGATTTTAGGTGCGATTCATGGTTTCAATAGTGTTTTGTGTGATTTGAGGCCTTAAGTAGGTCCGTGTTATATTTTGGGACTTGTTGGTATGTTCGGAAGGTTTCGAACAGGTTTCAGATCATTTAGTTATGATACTTAGTGAGTACATAGGGTCGGTTGTACTCATACCACACTTCTGCACCTTGTGTGCAGATCCTGGAGCTAATGCTGTTGCGTATGGTGGGAGCATGCATTGAAGACGTACTTGCTTTCTGGATATAGCTACCACTTATCCTTGGTAGTGTTATATTTGTAATATGTTATGTATCTTTCAAACATATGTTGTATTTATTTCACACTAGCTTTGTAAATCTAAGTCTTAGAAGATTATGACTTGTACTACTAGTCCTTAGTCCTATAGTCATTGTGATAACTTTTTCCCTGTCGAACATCCTTCATAAACCTAAGTTATCAGGTCGATTGGCTAAATGGGTAGTTGGAATCAGTGAATTTGATAATGAATATAACCCCCGAACTGCAATTAATTCACAAGTATTGACTGACTTCGTGGCTGACTTTAGTCCAAGGATGATGCCTTTAGCTACTAAAGAAGCAGTTTTGGTAACGAGGATTATGCCCGGAGTCTGGATCCTGTTTATGTGTCACGATCCAAAACCCTACCAAGTCGTGATGGCACCTAACCTAATCTGTTAGGTAAGCCAAATAGTATAAGCTACTGCTACAATGAGAAATCATAAATATTATAAATAAAATCGCAAAAGAATTCAATACGACAACCCCAAGGACTAGTAGTACAAGTCATGAGCCAAATGATTTAGATTTACAAAAATGACGTGAGTAATAAATACAATATATGTTTGAAGTTTTCAAAAACATAAATGAAATCTTAAACTACGATAAGCAAAAGGTAGCTTGAATTTGGAACGCTGGTACATCTCTAGTGCAAGGCTTCGTCTTCCACAGCTACTCAGCTCCAGAATTCGCACGCAAAGTGTAGAAGTGTAGTATGAGTACAACTGACCCCATGTACTCAGTAAGTATCCTAACTAATCTCGGTGAAATAGTGATGAGATATCAGGTAAAGGATACTGACTATATATATATATACATATAACATGTACAGTTCAAAAAATATGTCTGTACCCAGCAACGGAATTGAAGTCTTAAACATGAAATACATGTACCACCAAACAGAGCACCTACAGGAGATGTGTGCAAGTCTCTTAACGGTTCAGCATATAAAGAAGTTATGCATTTGAAATCAGATAACACATTGACAATTGCACATAGAGGAGATATACAAAGGAACTATTTCGATTTAACAACTCAACATATGGAGAAGATATGAGTCAAATATTAAATAATACTTCCATAGCTACACATAGAGAAGATATGCACGAATATCAAATAATCCTCCAACAGTTGCATATAGAGAAGATATGCATGATAAATCAATTAATCCTCCAACATTTTCATATAGAGAAGATATGCATGATTAAACAAGTCATGACATACGGATCCAAATATAGAGAAGATATGTACCGTGAACCATCTCATCCAGTAAGGCATCATATAGAGAAGATATGCATAAAAACATGTATTCCGGAGGTACCATATAGAGAAGATATGTAGTAAAATCATGTATACATTTAAGGAGTTTGAAAAAAGTGAAGATATGGAAAGTCCAACCAAGGATCCAAATTCCATAAATCACGTCAACCAAAAACCCGTTGGTTTCTCACAACCTGCGTGTACACCATCAAGAGAGAAACATGAAAGGGTGACCCTAGGGGGGTGGATCCTTATCCACACGCTACACAAACAACTCATGTGATGCACGAACAACTCACTTGTTGCACGGACAACTCATGTGCCAAGAATAACAATTGCACGGACAACTCACATGTCATAGTCAAAATACCGCACGGACAATTCCGTACCAAAATAACTCATCCCGTGCGGACCACTCACGTGTTGCCAATCCGGTCCCTCACACAGAAGGCATATAAAAGAATACATGTATATGAATAATGGATACCAAACAACATATTCATGGACTGAAGAAGATAGCATGCTAAGGTGTATGCATGTACGAGTGTACAACTACAGCTCAAAGCAGGCGGATATGCCATACAACAAGAAATATCATGCTTAACAAGAAATCAACAACTACACATGATCTCTAGCAAGATTCATAGAGCTCACGTAGTCATTCAACCTTTAAAGCATGATAGCATGGAGCACAATATTCAAATAATGGCATAGTTCCGACTAATCACTATCTAGTTCCGCCTAATTACTACCCCGATCATGAATCATGCATAGCACCTGTATATACGCTCGTCACCTCGTATATACATTGCTTCTCACACACTTCAACTAAAAACAAATTCATATTCTTAGGGTTATTCCTTCAATAATATTAGGCAAGATACTTACCTCAAATAAGCCAAATCAATACTCTAAATACCTTCCCGCACGAACCGACCTCCAAAGGGCTCGAATCTAGACAAAAACAACTCAATAACATCAAATAATGCCATAGGAATCAAACCCAAATAGCAAAGGTCAAATCTTTAATCTAATACTCAAATTCAACCAAAATGTCAACTCTGGCCCGCATACCGAAACCCGACAAAAATCACAAATTCCGAACATTCATTCAAATACGAGTCCAAATATACGTGTTTCACAAAAAACCAACTCCAAATCAGGGTTCAAATCTCCATTTTTCACTTTAGAAAAGTTTACCAAAATTCCCAAAATACACTTTCTTATCTTTTAAGCCAAAACCCTATTTTCTTCTTTATAATTTCTTGATTTAGAGCAAAAATCAATGATAGATTCATGTTATAATCATAAATTTGAGTTAGGTTTACTTACCCCAATGAAGTAGATGAAAACTCCCAAAAAATCACCTCTTCTCGAGCTCCAATACTTTGTGAGAAAAAGTAACTAAATTTAGATATAAGTAAAACAAACGCAGTAGTTGTCCCAGCTCGAATAAGATGTTAGATGATCTCGAAACTCATATTTGATAATTCTTGAGAGATTACACCCAAGATAGCCATTTGAATCACCCAATTTGGCCTTAAAATGAGGGAGACGTGATGTTTTGAAGTTTTAAAGGAAGTCATAAAATTTCAGTGATCGCAAAATCTTCGTTTTAGCAACCAAAACTCCTTCGGACCTCCCGGACACAAACCATATATGCATTTCAATCATAAAACATGCTACGAACTTGCTCGTGAACTCAAAACACCGAAAAGAGATTGTGTTGACTCGATATTGACCGTGATCAAGGTCTAAATCCAAAACATAACTAGTCTTCGTTTTAGCACCCTAAACTCATTCGGACCTCCCGAACACTAACCATATATGCATTTTAATTATAAAACATGCTACGAACCTGCTCGCGAACTCAAAACACCGAAAACAGATTGTGTTGACCCGATATTGACTGTAGTCAAAGTCTAAAGCCAAAACTTAACTAGTATTCCAACCGATGATCCAAAACATACTCGAGCCCCTCGGGACCCCATCCAATCATGTTAACAAGTACAAGTATATTATCCAAACTTATCCAAAGGCTCAAAACACCCACGGGAACATCCCAACAAAGAACCGAGGCTCAAACCGAATAGAATTTCTCTTGAGTTGTTAATTCTTCATTCTTTCAAAAGAGTGTTCGAATCACACTCATACACTTCAGATTACTTCCAAACTTTGCACATGATTTCAATTCAACTATAGACCTTTCCAAAGTCTGGAAACACCAATTGGAGTCCAATTACATCAAAGTCAAATCTTGGTCAAACTTATGAACTATCAAGTTCTTCAAATTGCTAACTTTCGACAAATAGTGTCGAATTCTTTTAGGAACCTCCAAAACCAAATCTGAATATACATACAAGTCCAAAATTATCATAAAAACCTATTGAACACATCAAAACTTGATTCCGAGTACGTTTACCCAAAAGTCAAATAATGGTCAACTCTTCCAACTTAAAGCTTCCAAATCGAGAGTCAGTCTTCCAAATCAATCCCGAACCACTCAAAAATCAAAACTGACCATACACACAAGTTATAATACATCATATGAAGCTACTCAAAGTCTCAAACCACAGAATGGAATGCTAAATCTCAAAATGACTGGTCGGGTCATTACCTTCTTCCCCACTTAAATATACATTCATCCTCGAACGTTCTAAAAGTTATTCCAAAGTCATCAAATCACTGTATAAGCTCAGCATACACATACCCATGTGTAATCCCACACCACCCCAATGCATCTAAGTCCATTGGCACAACCTCGACTGAAGATCCTTTCTTCAACCTTAGCCCATAAACCTTAGGACCAAATCCCAACATCCAGAATTTCTTATAAGATCACATTCTCACATATACACCTTGTACAATTCTCAACAAGTAGCATCAAGCCATAACTATATTCATAGGATGTACCCACACGAAGTACCACATAACTCATGTACTCATAGTAATAACTTTTGGCAACAATAATTGCTCATTACCAATCACGGTACCAATAATATACTTCATATCAAATAGAACCTTGTTCCAAACCTCCAGAACATTGCAAATGATAAAAGAAACATGTATAAATGTTTAACCACCAACCAAATTAACAAGTCATGGAGATATCTCGCCCGACAAGGACCGTTGCCATATTCTAAGCCGACTAATGACTTTATTCTTCCAAACATGCCTTATCCAAATTCGATTGCTCTAATTCCAGGTCCAATAACTTTATCTCACCCAGTACAAGCTGCTCGACTGACATGCTATACATAATGCCACTTATAACCACATATGACGCAGTCACACCCAACAAGCAACAACTCGAATATAACCAAAAATGGAAGGAGAACCAAATAAGATAACTACCCAACAAGTCAAAGAATTACAACCACAACGGTGCCATTCTATGAATCCATCCCACAAGGGAGAAGCAAAAACACGAAATAACCACAAATAATCACATCCTAATATAATCTGCTGCGACACGTAGCCCGGTTCAAACATACTGATCCAGGTGGAATACCCTTCGAGCCATAATGCTCACAATCAACAACCACATGTGTATCAATAGCAACATGCAAAATGCATGACCATGACCATAGAGAAACAAATAGCACAATATACCACCGATAGAAAAAAAAATGACTAAGGTGCAATGAGCAACTCAACATCCTAAGAGCCATCTCGCTCTAAATCTCGCCATCAGGCCTAAACAGAACCACATCATACGTATGAATAGCCAAGAAGTCTCACAATCCGTCATAGCATAAGAGAGCAACATATGAAACAAACCAGGCACGGATAACATTAATTCCACCCTATGACATATCCATAGACATTGTTGCTCAAGAGTAAACAAATTCGGTCCCGTGTAGAATACACATTCTCATTAGGCCTAAAAATGCCCCCCAAATAAAGTTCAGATCATCCAAAAATAGGTAAATAACCTCCCAAAAGTCAACAATAACCTATCCATAACACACACAATCAACGATCTAACCCTTAAAACACCTTCACTGTCCACATCCAAGAAATAGTCTGCCTCATCGAACATCCAGTCTCTAAACCTCAAGAATGCCAAAATCTCCATATCTAATCCCAGATCTGCCACTCAAATGACCAACACATCACTCATACACAATCATCTCAAGGAAAACTACTCATATAAATCTTCTGCACCACATAGCAAAAACTTGAATAACAGCAATCAACAACCAGGCGATTATTGCAATACTAGTCAAGCATCCGCAAATCAATACACTATGTGCCTTCCACAATACACTCCCTTCCCAGGTGATACACGATAGTTCTAACATCCTCTTAAGCATATGAAATCTCCCATGTTGTCTAGAACTCATGACCTTCCTTTCGAATTAGAACTGCAATCTTATCCCTGCAATCTCAATCCCATACGGCGCACCACATCTATCATGCTAACATATGAAAATACGAGAATCTCATTATCAACTGTGAAACACAAGTAGGATAGACATCCCATCAATCGGAAACCATCCACCTAACTCAATCCCAGAGGACAAAATCACAACACGTAACGAACTCCTCGTGCCCATAAAGTACATCACCCGCAAGTCATGGCCAAACCATCATAAACTCTTCAGAATCTATTTGCGCATAATCAAATCATCACAACTGATTCCCTCTAATTCAATCAAGTCACGAAGACTACCAAACCTAAAAGTAACTCAATCTGAAGGGACCTTCTATGAATCCGAAGTCGTTTCTTGCATCTCTCTAATATTGCCATATAGAATCAATAATGATATAGAAGTACCGCAAGTCTAGGCACCATCAAACACAGATCTCAAGTCGTAGCCATACACAAATTTGAGAATACGTAAATACTGCATATGAGTCTTGAGCCCATTGGGGCCTTCTCGAAATTCATTCACCTTGCTCTAATCTCCAATGCACAGTCAGTATGTATCGAACAACCCATGCTCCACCATCACCTGAATATCAAAAAAGAAGCCACCAAGTGATTTCTTTTCCTTGCACACTACATCCCAACAAATAACAAAAGATTTCCATATATCTATAAAGTGTAGTACATCATGCATTCGACAATTTCCTTGCTTGAGTCATCCTCGAAATCAACCTCTTCAAGTCATAACGGATCCACAAGTGTGCCTTAATCCAACTTGTATAACATATGACCATGAAATCTGATCATTAACAGAATACTCCCTCACTTGGATTGAAGCCATAGTACACATCATCGATAACCACATTACTCTTCTTTCATAACTGCCATGATCTCGTTCTGTTATCAAGATGAATTCTTCATAAACTCATGTAATCAATAGTCATAAAACACTCCAAAGACTCTGCCAAGTGCATACGTATCCTCCTGATAGTCGAGACAACCTCCTAAAGCGATCCGAACTCCAATCATAGCACGTACATCCCACTAAATAGAAGGAAAACTCTTCATAGAAATATCATAAAGGTCACACAACTTTAGACCATCTTGCAGGAGATAATCCACCTTCTTAGCCTCAAACTCGCATCCCTCTATGACCCTATCATGGTCACCACTACTATGCAATCACATAATATTCTCGAGTCTGTACCAATCGATCAGATACGAAAATTTGCTTCATCCCATAATAAACAACTAAAAGATCCACCAACATATCCACATCACAAAACTATACGACACATCGAGATGATGATCATGCATCCATAGCCCTTCACATCCCATCCGCAAAATCACAAGTCGCCGGTGCACAACTGATACGACAATATCGCACACGAATTGAAGAAAACAAATTTGGAGATTAAGGCTTCATGCTGAAACAAGGTCCCATGATAAGGAAAGAAAGAAAGGAAGTTTCCTAAATGCCCTGTAGCCTCTCGAAGATAGGTATGGATGTCATTATAGCAATCCACAAGACTCTACTAGACATTTGTCCATGACTCGTAGACCCTATGAGTCTAGAGACCAACTTGTCACGACCCAAAATCCCACTAAGTCATGATGGCACCTAACCAATTTTGCTAGCTAAGCCAAACAATATAAGTTACTACTACAATGAGAAATTATCAATATTATATGTAAATCTACAAAGAAATTAATTATGACTAACCCAAGGACTGGTAATACAAGTCATGAGTTACTATGATTTGGATTTACAAAACTGATGTGAGAAATAAATACAATATTTGTTTGAAGTTTTCATAAATAGAAATGAAATCCTAAACTACCCATGAACAAAAGGTAGCTCGAACAAGGCTTCGTCTTCCATGGCTACTCAACTCCAAAATCTGCGTGCAAGACGCAGAAGTGTAGTACGAGTATAACCGACCCCATGTACTCAATACGTATCCTGACTAACCTCAGTGAAATAGTGACGAGATTTTAGGTAAAGGATACTACTCAATATGTATGTATGTATATATATATATATATATATATATATATATATATATATATATATATATATATATATATCACGTACAACTCAAAACATATATGTGTACCCAGAAAGGGAATCAAAGTCTTAAGCATGAACTACATGTACCACAAAACAATGCACATAGAGGAGATGTGTGGCAGTCTCTTAACGGTTCAACATATAAAGAAGTTATGCATTTTATATCAGATAACACATCTATAATTGCATATAGAGGATATATGCACATATAATATTCCAATTTAACAACTCAAGATATAGAGAAGATATGAGTCAAATATTAAATAATACTTCCACAGCTGCATATAGAGAAAATATGTACGAATATCAAATAATCCTCCAACAGTTGCATACAGAGAAGATATGCATGAAATTTCAATTAATCTTCCAAAAATTGCATATACAGAAGATATGCATGATTCAACAAGTCAAGACACACAGATCCACATATAGAGAAGATGTGTACCGTGAACCATATTATCCGGTAAGGCAGCATATAGAGAAGATATGCATAAAGGCATGTATACATTTTGGAGCTAACATTAGAGAAGATATGCAGTAAAATCATGTATACATTCAAGGAGTTTGCAAATAGAGAAGAGATGCAAAGTCCAACCAAGGATCCAAATACCATAAACCACATCAACCAAGAACCCGTATGTTTCTCACAACCTACGTGTACACCATCAAGAGAGAAACATGAGAGGGTGACCCCTACGGGGATGGATCCTTATCTATACTCTGCACGGATAACTCACGTGCCAATAATAACAACTGCACGGATAACTCACGTGCCATAATCATAATACCACACGGATAACTCATGTGCCAAAATAACTCATCCCGCACGGACCACTCACATGCTGCCAATCCAGTCCCTCACACATAAGGCATATACAAAAATACATATATATATGAATAACGGATATCAAATCACATATTCATGGATGGAAGAAGATAGCTTGCTAAGGTGTATGTGAGTGTACAACTACAACTCAAATCAGGCGGATACACCATTCAACAGCAAATATCATTCTCAAAAGGAAATCAATACCTACACATGATCTTTAGCATGATTCACGTAGTCATACTAACCTTTAATGCATGATAGCATGAAGCCTAATATTCAAATAACGGCATAGTTCTTCCTAAAAAGTACCCCGGTCATGAATCATACATAGCACTCGTATATACGCTTGTCATCTCATCTATACATTGCTTCTCAAACATTTCAATTAAAAAACAAATTCATATTCTAAGGGTTATTCCCTCAACAAGATTAGGCTAGATATTTACCTCAAACAAGCCAAATCAATACTCTAAAATGCCTTCCCGCATGAATCGACCTCTTAATGGCTCAAATCCAGCCAAAAGTAACTCAATAACATCAAATAATACTATAGGAATCAAACCCAAATGATAAAGTTTGAATCTTTAATCAAATACTCAAAGTCAACCAAAAAGGCAACTCCAAATCCTGATAAAACTCACAAATTCCGAACACTCATTCCAATACGAGTCCAAATATAGGAGTTTCATCCAAAACCAACTCCAAATCGGGGTTCAAATCTCCATTTTTCATGTTAGAAAAGTTTTGCCAAAACCCCCCAAAATACATTTTCTTATCTTTCAAGCCAAAGTCCTCTTTTCTTTAAGATTCCTTGATTTAGAGCAAAAATTAATTATATATTCATGTTATAATCATAAATTCAAGTTAGGTTTACTTACGCCAATGTAGTAGATGAAAACCCTAAAAAATAGCCTCTTCCCGAGCTCCAAACATTGTGAGAAAAAATTACTAAATTTTGAAATATGTAACAAATATGAAGAAGTTGTCCTAGCCCGAATCAGATGCTAGAAAATCCCGAAACTCATAATTGATAAGCCTAACATAATCTTTACGAGATTACACCCAAGATAGCCTTTTGAATCACCCAATTTGACATTAAATTAGGGAGATATGTGTTTTGAAGTTTTAAAGGAAGTCAGAAAATTTCAGGGATATAATTGGCATTTTCGGAATTGTTGCACCAGAAAATCAGCAATCGCAAAATCTTCGTTTTAACACCCAAAACTTATTCGGAATCTCCCGGACAGAAACTATATATGCATTTCAATCATAAAATACGTTATGAACTTGATCGTACACTTAAAACACCAAAAACAGATCGTCTTGACCCGGTATTGACAGTGGACAACTCCAAATCCTTAACTTAAAGTCTCTCAACCAATGATTCAATACACACCCGAGCCCCTCGGGACCCCATCCAATCATAAAAACAAGTATAAATAAATTATTCAAACTTATCCAAAGGCTCAAAACATCCACAGGAATATCACAACAAAGAATCGAGGCTCAAATCGAATAGAATTTCTCTTAAGTTCTTAAATTTTCATTCTTTCAAAAGAGTGTCTGAATCACGCTTACACATTTTCAATTACATCCAAACATTGGAAACAAGTTCAATTCAACTATATAGACCTATCCAAAGTCTAAAAACACCAATTGGAGCCCAATAATATCAAAGTCAACTCTTGGTCAAACTTATGAACTCTTAAGTTCATTAAATTACCAACTTTCGACAAATAGTGTTGAATTCTTCTAGGAACCTCCAAAATAAAATCCGAACATATGTACAAGTTCAAAATCATCATACAAACTTATTGGAACCATCAATTCTCGATTCCAAGTTCATTTATCCAAAAGTCAAACCTTGGTCAACTCTTCCAACTTAAAACTTTCAAATAGAGAGTTATTCTTCTAAATCAATCTCGAACCACTCAGAAACCTAAACTGACCATACACGCAAGTCATAATACATAATATCAAGCTATTCAAAGTCTCAAAATACCGAATGGAATGCTAAATCTAAAAATAACTGGTCAGGTGTTTACAATACGGATGGCATGTCCAACGTGAAAGGGTCCGATCTTGGAATAGTATTAATTACTCCTTTAGGAGAAATCTTAAGGCAGGACATAAGAACTATTCTGTTAACTAACAATAAAGCCAAGTATGAGGCTATGGTTAAAGGACTCGAATTAGCACGAGGACTAGGTTCCGAGGTGATTGAATTAAAGTGTGACTCCCAGCTGGTGGTTAATTAGGTATATGGGAGTTTTGATGTTAAAGAAGTGTGTACACAACAGTACTTATACAAGGTCCAAGTTTTGTTTTTTCGGTTCAGAGAGTGGTCGGTGATCCATATTCCAAGAGAGGACAACGTGGAGGCTGATCCGTTAGTTAACTTGGATTCCTCAACGAAGATGAAAGGCACTGATTTCGGTGCAGTTGTACAGTTGTTGCATTCAGTCATAGATGTGGATGGTTATTGAGAAGTTAATTCAACAAATATAGTCTGGTATTGGAGAAACAAATTTATAGAATATCTAAGACATGAAAAATTGCCTGATGATTCCAAAGCCTCTCGGGCACTAAGAACAAAAGCTACCTGATATTGTCTTATTGATGGACAATTATACTGGAGATATTTTCAGGGTCCGCTGGCTCGACGCATAGGACCAGCGGTAGCTGATTATGTAATGAGCGAAATCCATGAAAGAGTTTGTGGCAATCATTCCGGTGCGAATTCATTAGTGCTCAAGTTAATGAGAGTCGGTTACTATTGGCCTCAAATGGAGCAAGATGCAACGATGTTTGTAAAACAATGTGATAAATATCAATGTTATGCTCAGTTAGTACATCGGTCGGCTGAACTCTTGCATTTAGTTGTGTCGTCATGGACGTTTATGAAGTGGGGAATGGTATAGTTGGGCCTTTGCCTCAAGGACCCGGATAAGTAAATTTTTTTTTGATTATAACTGATTATTTTACTAAATAGGTTGAAGCAGGTGCTTTCAAGAAGGTTGGAGAACGAGAGGTGATAGATTTCATTTGGGATCACATTATTTATCGATTTGGAGTACCAAAAGAATTGCTTGTGACAACGAGCAACAATTTATAGGCTCCAGAGTTACAAAATGCTTAGAGAGATTGAATATTAAAAGGATTACTTCGTCTCTGTAACATCCATGTGCTAATGGTCAAGCACACTCAATAAAAAGGTGATAATTCAAAAGCTCCAAAGGAAGTTAGAGGATGCAAAAGGCAAGTGGCCAGAGGATTTACCGAGAGTACTATGGGCGTATCGACCATGGCAAAATTGAGCATGGGAGAAACACAATTTTCCCTTGTATATGGTGCAAAAGCTCTGATTTCGGTGGAGATTCATGAACCAACTATGAGATTTTCCCAGGCAAATGAGCAGAAAAATGTT
Organism: Nicotiana tomentosiformis; assembly: GCF_000390325.3. Lineage (NCBI taxonomy): Eukaryota > Viridiplantae > Streptophyta > Magnoliopsida > Solanales > Solanaceae > Nicotiana > Nicotiana tomentosiformis. The sequence goes on from NC_090817.1 coordinate 56,174,608, forward strand.
GAAGTAATGTTGATTAAGCTGGATTTGCTTGAAGAGCATCGGGATTTGGCTTATGTGAGAATGATGGCATAGAAACAAAGAATGAAAAGGTATTATAAATGTATAGCAAATCTTCGTTATTTTAAAGTTAGAGACTTGAACCTACACAAAGTGACTCATAACACCCAGGAAGTTAACGCTAGAAAATTAGGGCCAAATCGGGAAGGACCTTATCGGATTTCAGCTATAACCAGTAAAGGTTCATATCAACTGGAAAACCAAAATAGAGTTAAGTTATCAAGCAACTAGAATGTGACCCATATCAAGAGGTATTATTGTTGAAGATCATTGATTATACTAAAAGTACGTGCTGCATTCTTTTTTTCTTCGTCTAGTTTTTGACCGAGATGGGTTTTTGTGGCAAGGTTTTTAATGAGGTGGAAACATAAAATGTACTATGAAGATAAGTTTTTAATGGAAACTAGAAGTCCAGTGTTCGAATCCTCATTCTTTGTATTCAGACACTACGGGGGAGCTACTCCTATTTAGAACACTAAAAGTGTCAATGCTAGCTTCAAAATGCAAGTGAAGTATCCAAAAATGTAGTAATACTAGGGACACTTGAAACCGAGAAACATAATTTGAAATTAAAAGTTCAGTTATTATGAATTACCTCGAGTTAGGACCAGGGACTGTATATACAACCCCGTAGAAGTAAGAAGTACAATTAGCTACATGTACTAGCAGTTAGTTATTTGGCAAATGTAATTTTCTTACTTGCCTAAATGTACTTTTGAAAATAGAAGGAATATAAAGTCCTTTTGTTTTTATATCTTATTTCTTATCCAATAGACGTGGTCTTTCCTTTATTTGAATGTTGTTTGAACTTCAAATGCAAGTATCGGAATGAACAAGAGACGTCCTCTTCAAGAGAACCATAAATATAAGGGCCCTCTCTTATAAAATCTCTTTAGTTAAAAGTTAAAAACCGGAAGCATAATACCCGATAATAAAGTCAATCGGATGTGAAAATTTGCCGACTTTATCAATAGAAAATCATACATCAAAAAGATATCTTTTGCTAACTAAAATCCTTGAGAAGTTAAGGCAAAAAGATATTTTTTATTTTAAAATCCCGAGCACAAAAGAGAGTTTGGGATAGTTACAAGAGTTGTTCAAAAAAACCTTTGTAAAATACATCAATCTATATTAGCAAATGTTGATGGATGAGAAGATTTTTAAGCATATTTTGGAGACAAAGGTTGCTCACTGGGCCGGGTAGGAATGTTATCGAAGGAGGTTATTTCTAGAGCAAGAGCTTCGGCAATACAGTCATCAATGTTCCCAATGCCATTTTTGGCATCCTCTAGAGTCCCCCTTCTCATACTGTAAACAACATGAATTTTCTCGAGAAAGAAAGAATCATCTTGAGCTGGAAATCTTGCTTGGAGTTCTTGAATTTTTTACTGCAGCTGCTCGTTGTCAACCTTTAATATACTATAGGTTGCCGACATGCCAGAGTTGGTTTTGGCGTGTTCACGGTTTTGTTCCATGACCTTTCAGAGCCTTTCCTCCATTTTTGCCCTCTTCTCTTAAGCCGCAATAACTTCCTCGGTCTTGGAGCATATGTTAGCTTCCAAGTAGATAATTCTTTCCATCAAAGCAGACTCCTGCTCGGCAACCAAAGTAAAAACGTCCTGCAACTCTGCTTGTTTAATCTTCAACTCAGCAAGCTCGACGTGTTTCTGAGTGGCTTCCTGACTATGAACAATTTTTTCTTGCTCTGATTGCTCCAGTCAGGCCTCGAATTCGCCCATTTCAACAAGTTTGGCCTCTAGGACAGGAAGGTGTCACAACTCATTTTTCGGAGTTTGTGGAAAGAAATGAGCTTTCTGAAATAAAGTAACATTATTTGAAAAGGGACTAATTTATTTAATTTTAGGAGTTGCTGTTTGGAATTATTTATTAGGGTGTTCCAAGTCACCAATTTTATTTAAAATCCCAATTCAAGGAAGTTTTGTTCTTATTTATGGACCGCAAAATACAGAAGACTGGGTAAGGAATTCTATTAACCTGGAGAAGGTGTGAGGCACTCGTAGATTTCATGATTTTATCACGGTCGCTTTTTACAAATTACACTTGGTTTAGTTTATTCGGATTATTACATATTTTTAGGAATTGTGTGTCTTTTTATTTTTTATACCGCTTTTAATTACGTATTTTAGATATTTATGGAATTTATCTTGAACAAGCCATGTTGTCGTGCACTTGTTGTTTTACATGTATTGAAAATCATGCCACATGTACATACCCATGACTTTCAACACGTTTATTATTGTTACGACCTAAAATCTAACTAGTCGTGATGGCACCTAACCCCAACCCGCTAGGTAAGTTAATTAACAATAAACCAATTCCAATGAGATTCATTAAGAGAAGTAATGATAATACAACTGTGTTTTTATACAAAAAATTCCCAAGGACTGGTAGTACGAATCATGAGCTTCTAAGATTTAGAGTTTACAAAGCCGGTATAAAATAAATACATCATCTGTTTGAAATATACATGAACAGATTAATAATTCTAAAGCTACAAAGAACAAAAGGCAGAAATGACCAGAACGCAGGTACGTCTTCAATGCCACTCCCTCCATGCACAGCAACATCAACATCAAAAATCTGCACGCAAGGTGCAGAAGTGTAGTAAGAGTACAACCGACCCCATGTACTCAATAAGTAACAAACCTAACCTTAGTTTGAAAGTAGTGACGAGTTGGGACAAAGGTTGAAGTCCAACACCAATAGCCTACAACAGTTTATAACAATATAATAAAAGTGATAAAGGAAATAACTAAGAGATATGATGCTCAGCTCATTCACAGTTAAGGAAAATAGTCATGTTTTTCATGTATAAGGAAGAAACTCCAACTGAAGTGAATCCAGAACCATGATGGTAACTGGATTGAGTCGCAAGAACGAATGGCTGACGCAGCATTCGAATTTTTTCAAAAACAGTTCACACAAGAAGCTGATCATACAAGGTCTGAGCTTCTTAACAATGTACCCTCAATGGTATCTTGTGATCAAAACATAGAACTTTGTAGAATTCCTACAATAGAGGAGGTAAATGCAGCGGTTTTTGCACTGAGCGGTGAAAGTGAAAGTGGGCAGATGGTCTCACAGGCATTTTCTTTCAAGAATGTTGGGATATAATAGGGGAAGACATACATGCGATGCTGAAACTATTTTATGGAGGAAGTTCCTTACCTAAGTCACCCACACAAATCTTGTCTTGCTACCAAAAAAATAACAGGTTCAAATATTTAACGACCTAAGGCCTATTAGCTTAAGCAATTTTGTAAATAAAGTTATCTCCAGAGTTGTTCATGATAGGCTGGAAAAAATACTGCCTTCTTTGATCTCTTCTAATCAGTCAGGATTTGTCAAAGGGAGAAGTATATTTGAAAACATTTTGTTAACACAAGAGATTGTTACTGACATAAGATTAAGGGGAAAACCTGCTAATGTAGTTATCAAACTTGACATAGCAAAGGCTTATGATAGGGTCTCATAGAAGTATCAAATGCATGTTTTGAGGAAAATGGGATTTGCAGAATGCTTCATCAACATGATAAGGAATTTAATTTCCAACAATTGGTATTCTGTTCTGATTAATGGTCAAGCATCAGGATTCTTTCACTCAACAAGAGGGGTCAAGCAAGGAGATCCTCTCTCCAGCCCTGTTCATTCTCTCTTCAGAGGTTCTGTCTAGATCGTAAATAAACTATTTGAAGACACGAGATTCAAGGGCTTTGGGATGCCTAAATGGACTGATCCATTAAATCATTGGCATATGCAGACGATACTATAATCTTTTCCTCTGCTGACCCATACTCTTTAAGGAAAATTGTAGAAGTTTTGTCCAAGTATGAGCACACCTCAGGCCAAATGATCATGGTGGAATGCAAAGTGATGTCCTAAACTAATGCCATTATATCAGGTAGCTCCAACTTTAATCACATGGGAACTTTGGAAGAGGAGAAATATGATGAAGTATGGTGGTGCAATTTCTTGCAATAGGGTGATTCATGAAGTGAATAAGACTTTATATTATCTAGCAAGGATGAGGTACTCATGGCTGTCCAGAATTCCTCCTCTATGGTCAGATATGATCAGCTTCTTTGAAGGCTACAAGCCATATGTGGGGACTAAGACAGTTACCTGGCAGCTTCCTTATGAAGGGTGGTTCAAATGCAAAACTGATAGTGCATCAAGAGGCAATACTGGTCCAAGCTCATAAGGGTTTTGTGTTCGAGATCATGCTGGCGATTTAGTGTTTGCGAAAGCACAGGAGATAGGAGAGACAACTAACTTAGTGGCAGAAGCAAAGGTAATTGTGGAGGGGTTGGCATACTGTGTGGAAAAGCAACTACATCCACTGATTATGGAGACTGATTCCTTAGTAATGAGGAAGTTAATTGATGGCAAATGGGCAACTCCTTGGTGCATAGGTGCTGAAGTAAGGAAGATCAAGCATATAAAGAACAACTACAATGTTGTCTTTCAACATTTACTAAGGGAAGGGAACATTGTTGCTGACTTTTTTGCTAACCTAGCTTTCACTTTTGCAGGTACACACACATTTCAGTCATTTAATGAATTGCCAAGTGCAGAAAAAAAACTGATCAACATGGACAAATAACAAATTCCTAACCTTCGGATTAGGATTGTGAAGAGAAGAGAACCTGATTAATGAGATCAACATATAAAACCTTGCCTTGTTTCTTAGAAATTATGGTGTCTCAACAATACATGCAAGATCTCAAAGAAAAGTAGGCTAGTAAAACTCCACCAACTAGCATTCCTAATCATGCAGTTGTTCTCACTTGTATGGTGTACATACTTGGTTGGTTATAATTATAGCTAGCATTGCACAACACCAGACTATAGGGGATCTGTTGCAACCTCCTGTAAATGCTTGGCAGCAGATACCAAAGACCTGCACTGCCTCTACAAAGTCATAGTGGTGTGATTATTGTTTTTGTCTCTCTTACTTTACTGGGCTATACACCAGTTGAAGAGTGTAGATGCTTGAATAGTGTAAGCTAACTGAGGCAATATCATTGTCAAATTTTTTTTGCACTTCTCCAGGGTTTTAAACAGATTTCTGTTGTGACCATTTTGCTCTCAACAATATGTTGGCATGAGGTTATAACAAATGTTGAATCTGCAGGTCGAATACATGCCAACTGAAGGGTGTAGATGCAATAATCTGGGAGCACAGACACATTTCATAAACTTGTTCGCTACGTTTTGCAGGATAACAAGATCAGAAAACTGAGGCAAAGACTAGTCTCATACAGATACCAAAGGATGCCATATTTGCTTGGTTATAATTGTTTTATCTCACTCTACTGGTCTTACATACATAATGCTTGAAGGGTGTAGATACCTGAGTAGTGGTGACTGTAATAAGCCTGGCTACAGCATAATGCTCAACCAGCACTGCTTCTGCATAGAAGACAATCAAGAACTAATTAGCCTTCAGCAGAACCAGTATTACTATGCCAATTGGAGTTGCCAATACTTAGTGCTATGTGGGAATGACTTGAAGATAACCAACAAGAGAGTCACAATCCAGCACCAACAACATCCCTCATCATCATCAAAATTATCAGCACACACAAATCCTGGGAGCACAATTTTACACCCTAACTTGGTTGTTTCATGTTGCAGGTATCAATAACAGGATCAGAAAACTGAGGCAAAGAATAGAGGCTCAACCTGCACTGCTTTTGCACAGAGAACAATCACAAAATTGATTGGTCTTCAATGTCTGGCTGCAAGTTGAAGTTGCCACTGCCTTTTGCTATGTGGGAATGATTTAAAATGTTTGCTGCTTCCCAGAGGATAACAAGATCAGAAAACTAAGGCAAAGACTACTCTCATACAGATATCAAAGGATGCCATATTTGTTTGGTTATAGCTGTCTTCTCTCAATCTACTGGGTTTACATACACAATGCTTGAAGGGTGTAGATACTTGAGTAATGGTGACTGTAACATGCCTGGCTACAGCAGAATGCTCAACCAGAACTGCTACTGCACAGAAGACAATTAAGAATTGATTAGTCTTCAGCAGAACCAGTATTACTATGCCAATTGGAGTTGCCAATACTTAGTGCTATATGGGAATGACTTGAAGATAACCAACAAGAGAATCACAATCCAACACCAACAACAGCCCGCATCAATCAAAGTTATCAACACACACAGATCCTGGGAGCACAATTTTGCATCCTAACTTGGTTGCTTCATGTTGCAGGTATCAATAACCGGATCAGAAAACTAAGGCAAAAAATAGAGGCTCAACCTGCACTACTTTTGCACAAAAGTCTATCACAAAAATGATTGGCCTTCAGCATAATCAGTACTGATGTTACAATGTCTGGATACTAGTTGAAGTTGCCACTACCTTTTGCTATGTGGGAATGATTTAAAGATAACCAATAAGAGCATCACAAACAAGCACCAACAACAACCTTTCTTCACCATTCACCACCCAGTCATCTTTGAAGTTTTCAACACACACAGGAACCTGAGAGCACAACACTACATCCTAACTTGTTTGCTTTATCTTGCAGAGTTCATAGACAGGATAAGACTGCTTTGGAAAGTATACAGAGGGGTGTTGGCAGTACAAATAATCAGTAGAATACTGGTTCAACACAACATATGTTTGCTGCTCCTCTGAAAACTTTTAATGCCTATTGGTGCTAGCATCAACTCCCAGAGGTATTAGCATATTGCAATGCTCATTATGGGAGTCTCTCAGCACATTACAACAACCAAATATCAGCAACACAGATGACAACACAATCAAGCTACATAGATTATTTTCAATCTGATTAAAGTGGTCAACAATTTGCTGTACATACACAGAAACAACACAGATATCAGTACAAGTCAGGATCAGAAAAATGGAAGCTATCCTGCTATACATCATAAGCAATTTGACTTGGACATCAATCATATGCACATACACAGACAGTTATCACATGGCCTGAGCTTGACTACTATGTATTACTTGTGTGATGTTAGACCATCTCTCAGTGGTATTAGTATGTTATCATGCTCAGTCTGGGGGTGGTGTAACACTATACAGAACCATGGAGTCAAGCAGCCATCTCAGTGATATGAATTATACTAAATGTGATTGCATTTATACACACTATATGGATGCACATGACAACCTCTTTGTGTATTATTTATTGGAACTGGTATATCAAACTGAGGATACCTACTCACATGAAATACAAGGAAAACTATTGCTTACATCTATTTTTGGGTATTGACAGTATAGTGTCATATCATTATCCAGTGGTATTAGTGTGCATGCATGCTCAATCTGGAGATGAAAAGACACTATATTGTCTTCATATATCAAGCTGGCAGCTCTGTCTCTAGTAAGTTTTCATCTCAAATTCATGCTCAATGTATCAAAAATGATGCTGGAATTTTCAGCCCCCAGAACACAATGTCCAAAATGCTTTGCTAGACAACTACTGGATTTAAACATACCTACTCCTTGGATTGCAACAAATGACGCCTGGTGAGAGCTTTGTAGGTGTTACAACAAATTGTTGGCAACTGGTGTGTACATTCACAATCGTTGGCAATACTTGGATGCTTCAAATTACTAGCCTTGTAGTTTTCATAGTTTATTACGTTACTTCTACTTTGCTTTGTTGGTAGGTAATTTAAACATTTTGTAATTTTTACCCAGTTGGGGATTTATTATATATAATAGCTACTAGGGTAATAACCTAGTAGTATATTTGCTAAAAAAAATAGGAAAACCCCAATCCTTCACCGAAATCACCAAAATATGAGTAAGTCAGAAACCTTTGATTTTTCCCAAAAACTTTCAACAACAGATAAGATGATTCAATTTCAGATAGCATGAGGAAAGTACATCTCTATGACTATAAGTCAATGTGCATGTGAAGTCATAAATGTCAAAAAACTGTGTAACATGAGGAAATGCATCTCTATGCCAGCATGTCAAGTATGCATGTCAGATGCAATGTGTCACGATGATGAACTCATGTACTCACACTCTTAGAGTACTCAATATCACGGTTTCACACTCCCATTCATCACGCTCAATCACTCTGCACACTCAGTCACTCAGCACTATTCATGTTAGATCCAGCCCAAATGCTAATAAATCCTGTTGCGGCACGCAGCCTGATCCCATCGTGAATCAATAACAACTGCGCTCACTGTGGGTGTGCAGACTCCAGAGGAGAAGATCCAGCCCAAGCGCTATAATAAGCCAATCATGGCATGAATCAATAAAGTCTATTGCGGCATGCAGCCCGATCCCATCATGAATCAATAATACATGTTGCGGTGTGCAGCCCGATCCTATCATGAATCAATAATACCTGTTGTGACGTGCAACCCGATCCGATCAATATCACTCACAATATGGCTCTTAGGCCTCAACTCAGTAATCAATCTCTCCAGTCTCTCAGGCTCACAATGTCATGAAAATCAGCCCAAAAATGATGATATGCAGTATCAATAAATGACAACAGATATTGAGATATGATATGCAAATGAATGAGTATGACTGAGTATGTAATTGTAATGTAAGCAAATAACTCAACAGCAGAAATGATCTCAATGGGTATCAACAGGATAAGCATATAGCCTAAACATGGTTTATAACATGGATTACAGCTTAATTACTCTAGCACGTAGAAATTTCATGAATAGATGCAAGATTAGGTCACTACACAGTACCACAAAATCAATCGAGTCATAATTCACACGGTGCACGCCCACACGCTCGTCACCTAGCATGTGCGTCACCTGAACACCAAATACATATCAAGTATATTCAGGGGTTCATACCCTCGCCACCAAGTTTAGAAGTGTTACATACCTCGAACAAGCCAAATCCAATACCGAGCAAGCCAAACAATGCTCCAAAAATGCCATCACGCGCGCATCAACCTCTGAACGACTCGAAACTAGCCAAAAGCAATTCAAATACATCAAAAATGCCTAAGGAAATAAACATAATCGATAAAGGTGGAATCTTTAATCAAAAGCTCAAAGTCAACCAAAAAGTCAAACTCGGGCCCGCACCTTAGAACCCGATAAAACATACAAGATCCAACAACCCATTTGATTACGAGTCCAACCATACTAGTTTCACTCAAATCCAACTCCAAATCGATGTTCAAAACTTAAAAAATCACTTTATGAAATCTTAGACAAAAACCCTCAATATTCTCTTTGAAATCATCAACCAAATGTCAAAAACGAGGATAGATTCATGAACTCAAGTCTGAATAACCTGAAAACCAAAACCGACGATTCGCACAAGTCATAATACATCATAAAGCTTGTGCTTTGGTTCAGATCACTGCTTACTTACTTGACTTGCCCCTTTTTTTAAGCAAAGAGGAAGTTGTGCAAGCAAGCAAAGTGGAATCTATTAGAATAGATGTTGCTCAAGACATCAAATAGCTGAACGGAATACAAATGCTGAAAATAATTGATCGGGTTGTTACAATTATTATGTTTAGAAGTGACTGATCAAGGCACGTAATGTCACAACACAAACTGATGGGCCGCGACGGGCACTCGGTACTTTACTCAACCGAGTACCAACATAACTTATCTTTATTATTACATCATCATAGGTAAGTGGGCCAGAAGGGGCGTCATGAGATAAACAGAATAAACATGAGGGAATTGCCCGACATAGAACGACCCAACCTGATATAAAAACCCATATACGTGACATACGGGCCTATAAGGCCAACATGATCATTTATAAACTCAAAACATAGGCCGACAAGGCCATACAAATACCCGTACATATGACATCTGTCTATAAGCGTCTAAGAATACATAATTGTCATAAAGGTCAGGACAGAGCCCCGCCATACCAATCAATACATGTCCTAATGATACTAACCAAATAGCAACTCCGGAGCAAATAGAGTGCACCAATATATTCTGCTGAGCTGATAGCCTACTTGGAGGGCTCTCAACCTGTCTATAAGGACCTACGGGCATGAAACGCAGTGTCCCTAGGCAAAAGGGATGTCAGTACAAATAATGTACCGAGTATGTAAGGAATGAAAATCAGTAAACAATAAACATGAGAGAAACATGGAGTAAAAGACTCAACATGTATATCTGAATAGCTCTGTGAATCATTTAATACTTATAATGTTATGCATATATGTATAAATATCATACCATGCATGGGTATATGCGTTCATAACATCATCAAGCCTCTGAGGGTATCTCATCATACCATTTCGGCCACTGTGAGAAAATCATCAACGTATACCAGTTGATCAGGTGGTGGTGCATATATAACGCCGTAACCTATTCCTATATCCCATATACATATTTATACATATATATATGCGTATATAATGCCATCTGGTCATGGGTCAATGTACATGTATAAATAAATGCAATGCATGAGAAGTACATCAATAAAATCTCTCGGAACGTCATAAGACCATTATGTCTCTGATTAATATCATGAAATAAACTTTATCAACTTATGTATTTTTTGAGACCCATGAACAGATGATAGAGTAATATGACACATGGGGAATCAATGACATAAGCATCTCTAGTATTTCTATGAATAGAGTCATTTATGGAAATGGTATATTTGCTCGTTTCATTTGTGTCGTATAGATAATGCCAAAAGAAAGAAGGGATAGCCTTAGCATACCTGAACCGATTCTCTGGACAATTCCTTTAACACCATTGATTTCGACAACGCATAACGACGGATCAAAGTAGGGAAATATCTGTATGATATTCTTGAGAAAGATTGCATCGTACTCCCTTGTAATTGCCAAATCTCACGTTTTGATATATGGCCCTCACGTTCCTAAGACTTATAGTGGCTTTCCTTTGTTAAATGTGTATGTGATCTCGCATGAATTGTTGAAGTAACTCACATTACTATTGTATTATGTGGTCTTGTATGAATTTCCAAATCCCCTCCTTTCGCTCTTGGCTTTTCCTTTCTATATAACTCCATTACCAAATGAATCTTGTTGTTAATTGAATATAAGTGTAGGAATGACTAGTATAACTCCCTTTCTACGTGTTTGCATGGAATGGATTAGGATATTATCCATGTGTCATCTTAATTCAATGGTCTAAAGGCAAGAGTCACTTAGTTTGAAGGGGGAGCTGCCACTTAATGAAATTTAATTCTTATCCAATATATCCCTAATTAATTAGGTAATATCCCATTACCCAATAATTAACCAATTACCCACATAATTAAGAATTATCTCAACTTACTTAAAATACTACTCACTTTTAACACACCTTATACACCTTACTATCATGACCATGTGGTACCTTGTATGGTATTAGTCCATAAATACCGGGTATTTTAGCTCGGGCCGTATTTTATCCCAAAATGTCAAACTTCGACGAAAATCGTTTTTCTTCAATTTGCTTACCCTCTCACCTTCACGAATTTACTCATCACTTGTTCAGAATAGCATAATGCTTATAATCTTAAAATAATCTCATTCCCGAACTTACGTCGATTAACTTACGACGAAACATTAACGTACTAAAAATGCGGGATGTAATATCTTATTTCCGAGCTTTCATCAATTTACTTATGGCGTACTTTTACGTACGAAAATATGGGGTGTAACACGTAAATGCACACTTGAGTTTGGGTTTTTGTGTCATTGTCATGTCACAGAAACCATACCCATAACCATGATGATTCATTATTATTTCGTACCTAAAATCATGCTAGCGATATTTACGATTATTCTTCCCAAGGTTTGAGGTTATTGTGAGACCATGGGTTATGGAATTTATTTGCAAATCAATTGCATGATTCAGATACCTTAAGATTACTTATGAAAGGGGATTTCTATGTTGTGGATTCAGTGGTAGCTCTTGAAATGTTCTACTCTTCCATTTTAACAAAACTTTGATTCAATTACTTAAGTGCTCAAGCTAAGGAAGAAATGATTCAAAGATGTTGGGGGGAGCATTTCGTGCTTATAGAGTTTTGAAATTAGTCCAACCTATTATAAAGGCAGTCCTGAATGACATAGCGAATGGAAATCATTATTATTATATGGCTATCACACTACGATTAGTAAGGAGAGCGAAATATTGGGCTACGATCTCCATGAATTGGACAACAGAGAACAACTGAGCTTAAATAGAGAGCCCAATTATGTCCAACTCTGTGTCTTTCGGATTTATACCCTTGCAAGGTAAGAGGTCCCCATCAGACCTTCAAAATTACTGGGCCACCACAAGGGCAGGGGCCTGAAGCCCAGTTATCTCCAAACCACAAGACCTTCACACCTGCACGCTTACCCCTTTTAAATTGGGTCGCAGGTCTAAGCGCCTCTCATTTAGCCAATGTTCTATTGCCTTGCAATTTTAACCACTTTGCATTTAGAACTATCAATAAAAAATGCACATGAAGAGATCTATTATTACATATAGCAACGAATCCATTACTTATTAGCTTCTTTATTGAAAATTACTAATTTACATGTTACTTGTAAAAATGAGTATCGATTAAATTTATCTATTATAAATATTGCCATTAAATTCAAACCCCTAAACACAGGATGCTTCAGCATTTCATTACGCGAGCCCCAAATTGTAAATCAACCGTAACGTCAGTAATCATCTAAAAATCTTTGGAATCTGACCATGCTCTGATTCATGTTTTGAGTGTAGCATATAGGTTTCTCAAATATTGACCCAATGATCAAATCATATTGAATTAACCCTTGGGACACTCAGAAGTTCCAAACAACGAGAAAGTCACCAGGTTTTCGACATCCATGTGTTTCAACATCATTCAGCATGAATACATACATTATAGAGTATATTTAATTAGGTATTCATCATGAGCACTCTAATTTTAAACATGATATACCAACAGAACGGTCATACTCTTATGCAGTTCAAACATCATATCATGAACCAAAGCTGAAATTGAGATATACAACCTAAAATTTTACCAGATCAACACATATTGATTAAAGATAAATATGATACATAGTTGTGAGTATTTACCTAGTGTGCAGCTAACGATAGGAACAAAAGCAGTTTCATGGAAAGGAATGGAGCTCTACTTTATAAATATAACAGCATCAATTAATGCTTAAACCTCAGATTCAGCACTCAAATGCCCGAAAATCAATACTTTCAGTGTTTGAAAAAATCCAAAAGAAGAAAAAGCCTTAAACCAGCGATGATTAACAGATCTTGCTCTCCCTCAAGACATGTTTTTCATTCCTGAGATCTATATCTTGAAATACATGTCTGTTGTTTCAACCTTCTTTTTTTCTCTTTAGCTAATTTTATAATTTAGTGTTGTTTCTTAGCTACAAGAACTCTAAATTTTTAGCTGAATACTGATGGTAGGTTGTTCAACCTTTACCCCTAATGAAAGGAAATGTGGCTATTTATAAGAAGGCATTAGGGTTTCCTACTTTGGTGCTCAATTTTCTCTTCTACCCTTCTCCTTATCGGATCACATATTTTCAGACAATGAAATTATACCAACCTTCACTTTCTAGCAACTTCCTCAAGATTCTCTATATTGAAATCCCTCAAATTCCCCTTTAATCCTTCTAACTTATCCATTTTCAGCTCATTTGGTACTCTTCTTGAAGTTTCTCGCTGACTTTTTCTTAGTTCTTTTCCCTTTTATACCCTTAATAAATTTCTTAATTTACCACCCCCAATTCAATCCCTTATCCACAATGAGCGGATAGGTGAGGATCTACGTAGGTCATAAAACTTGGGCCATGCCAATAGCCCACAATAGGCCTATACCCTTCCAACCAAAAAGCACCCAAACCAACTCTCCAATCTGGTAGACCCAAATTAATATACAAACAATTAATATACTAACTTAATAAATTGGAAGAGCAATGGGAAATTTATGAAAGAAAAGGAAAAAATAGAATTAGAACACTAATTAATCATGTAACTAATCATGAATGCAATTAATCAACAAAACCGAATCGAAAAGACTATATGAAAGGAGGACATGCCATTCGACGCGACTAAACAGACCAAAAACCACTTGCTCAAATTAAACATGAATTATCAAACGTGAAACTAATTCTATTAAGATGATCATGCGGAGACCACAAAAGAAAAATGAATGAAAAAGAGAAAGAAGAAGACAAACATAAAGGTGAAGAGATATACCTCTCACTACTCAAAACTGACCGGAGAAATCAAGTTTCGGCCGGCTGGGGTCATTGTTATATGATCACTGGTTTGGACTTTGTAGTCTAGCCAGTGATATATGCAACAACGTCCGATGGCCAAAAGAGTAAAAGAAGAAGGTTTTAAAGAGACATGGCTGGTCAACGACCAATTGACCATCACCGGCCACTATGAAACGACCCAATCCCAACACTGATAAAAATATCTCGGTGAAATCACTAAAGTTTTATAGGTTTTGTGATTGTCGGAGCTTTAGTGAGGGGTGAAATTGGAAAAAGGCAGAGGGGTAAGGGTTTTGCATTCTCAGATCTTCTAATCGAAATAATTGGGATGTTCTTTGAGGAAACTATGGGTGAATTGGACCTGAGACGAGGACAGAGATTATGGGGTTTTAACTGGGGGCTGTTTGGAGATTTTCACTGGCGAAAAAAGGCGCTGCCTCCGGTGGAAGTGAGGCGAAGGGCGGCAAAAACGATTTCTGGTCGCCCTAATTTCTAAATTGAGGTGGAGAGATTTGGGGATAGGCTCAAGTGTGATAAAAATTTGATTTTTGAAACTCATCTTTTAATAAAAAGAGTCTAACACAAAAATGATGTAGTTTGGCAATGCTACTACGTCGTTTTGTGTTCAAGGTTAAAGGGTCTGAAATCGGGTAAAGAGCAGGTGGGCTGGGCGGAATTTTGAAGGCAACTAGGCCACGAATTAACTGGCCCAGACCATGTTTAACACAAATCATCCTCCCTCCCCCTTCTTTCTTTTGCTTTTGCAAATATTCCACTCGTTTAGACTTAAAAAATTCTAATTAATCTCTCCTTGCACTTTTAACATGTTTTATCTAATTCCGCACTATCCATGAAAAACCTAAATAACCTAGTTTATTACTTAATTATGCAAGATAAAATCCTAAAATATAACTAAAGTGTCACTAAATGTTAAAAAAACTATTAAAATGCACACAAAAATTCAAATAGCATTCTGATAATCCTATAAATATCAAAGCAAATAAAAGACTACCTTACATGGCATTTTTAGGAGAAATTTAGATAGAGAGCAAAATTATGCGCTCACAACATTCCCTCTTTGCTCGAGAACATAAAGAGTTTTCAAGCAAAAATAAAGTGAACATTGTGATTAATTTTTGCCCGTTGAGTACTTCGTGGGAAGCATTTAAAAAATTTTGACCGAACCTTGCTTCCGAGGTTGCCTACATATCCTTGGCTATAAAAAAATTATGCCAGTGTAGTTCTGAAAGCTTTGGTAACCGGACTACCGAAGAGATGTGAGTTACTAATGTTGTTGTTGTTGCGCTGAACTTCTTATTACAAAAAAATCAAAATCAAAAGGAAATCAAGTATGCCTATCAGTTACGAGTTACAAGATTCATATCTATAAATTTTCCGACACTTGTTCTTGAGTCTTGACTTGTTCTTCATGTAGACTTCAACTTGAATCTTGATGCTCCTTTGCTATAGGTGCTAGTTCACACTTTGCAGGCTTCTTCCTTGGATCAAAAATGGAGGAGGTGATGCTTACCTCAAGACAGAGTTTGAAATTATCAAAAGAAAGGAATTCTTAGTCTAGACAAAAGAGAGGAACAAGCTCAAACATAAGAATGAAAATTTCTGCCCCAGTTTTCACTACGAAAATTTCGTGAGTTATTGTGAAAAAAATTCCACACTACTTTTATTGAAAGGAAGACAATATTGGGAATGATGTACCCTGGGGTAGTCATGATTTTCAGAAAATGGTATACCCTTCTTTTCGAATGAGACCTCAGCTAAGGATTTGTATAACTTACATTAGGGAGGGCAACTAGGGAATGGTATATCCTTTTGTCTTAATATCATCAACCAGGGAATGGTATACCCTATGTTTGAAAATGTAGCTAGGGAATGGAGTACCCTATACTAATATGCGACTAGGTTATGGTGTACTCTTTTATCTTATATATCATTAACTAGGGAATGGTGTACCATGTGTTGGAATATACAGCAGAAAAATGGTGTACCCTATGCTAACATGCGGCTAGGAAATGGTGTACCTATTATCATCAAATAGGGATTAGTGTACCATATTATAATGACGTGGCCAGTTTTTTTAGGTATTTTAGCCTCGTTTCCCCTTTAGAAGCTTCCCGCATGTTTATTTATAGTTATGTGACTTTCGGAAATTATTGGTTTGGTCACGAGGAGGTTTTGGATTGGTTTGGAATGCTTGATTCTTAGTTTGGAAGCTTAGGTTGAAAGTGTTGATCGATGTTTGACTTTTGTAAAAATGACCCCAGAACGGTGTTTTAATTTATCAATAGGTTCATATAGTAATTTTGGACTTAGGTGTATGCCCGCGGATTCGGAAGTTCCTAGGTTGATTTGGCTCTTTTTGCCGAAAATTGGCAATTTGAAGGTTTAGAAATTCTCTAAGTTTGACCATGGTTTGACTTAATATATACATGGTCTGGATTTAGGTTTTGGGACTTGAAATAGGTTTGTTTTGTCATTTGTGACTTGTGTGCAAAAATTGATGTCATTCCGAGTTGGTTTGGTAGGAATCGGACACTTGGTTGTGATTTTAGTGGTTCTTGTGTTTCATTGTGAATTATATTATGTCTGATTCGTGGTTTTGGGTGTTATCTTGGTGTTTTAAGCTCGCAATCGAGTTTGTATGTATTTTTAGACTTGTGTGGGTGTTTGGTGTGGAGCCCCACTGGCTAGAATGAGTTCCGGATGCGTTTTCGAGTGATTTGAGTGAGTTTCAGATTTGCTAGTGCTAGGATGATGATGCAGGTTTCGCAAATGTGAGATCCTGTTTGCATTTTCAGAACTCACACTTCCAAGAAGGGTATCGCATTTTCTAGGTAGGCTGGGCGTTGGGTGTTCTCTTATGGGGACTTTTGGGATCGTATTTGCAATAGGGCGTCTAGGTAGAGGCGACCGCAATTGCGATCAAGGGGTCGCTTTTGCGAAGGGGTCTGACTTTACAAATGTGAAGTCTGTATCTTATTTGCGACATTACCTGGGATAAGCATGCATCACATTTGCGGTAAAATGGTCGCATTTGCGAGAATTCACAGTTTCAAACCCCATGTCACATTTGCGACTTCTGCAGGTGAACAAATAGTGGGATTTCAGGACGTAGTCTCGTTATATCACATTTGAGCCCTAGACTCGGTGGGAGGCAATTTTAGGAGGGGGATTTCATGCAAAGTTATTGGGTAAGTGATTTGACTCAATTTTAATATTATAACATATTATTTATGAATTTTAACATCTAATCCATGAGATTTGAAAAGAATTTTGGAAATCTTTTACTATATTTTAAAAAATAAAAATTTAAGATTTGAGAGTCGAATTGGACTCGGATTTGAAAACCAGACCCAGATTTGGACTCGTGGGGTTATGGGTAGTCGAGATCCACCCTTTGACTCGATTTTTGACCGGGGCGGGCGGGGGGAGGGGGTATGGTTGACTTTTTAGAAAAGTATAAAGATCTTAACATTCTTAATTGAAATTGTATTATCTTGCATTGTTTGATGTTATTAAGTCATTTTTTGTTAGATTTGGGCCTAACGGAGGTGAATTTAAAGGAAAAGCATTTTTAGAGCATTGATTGAGGGCCTTTGAAGTAAGTATCTTTCCTAACCTTGTGGAGGAGGATGGATTACCCCTTAGTTTTGGCTTAATTGTGTATTTGTGATATGTGTGATTGACGTGTAAATAAGGCGATGAGTGTGTACACGATTGTATGTGTGATTTATGACCGAATTCGACCAAAGATTGCTCTTATTGCCTTGTTTTGATTGTGATGTCTATGCACTATGTGTTCTTACTTTGATTGATTACTTGAATTTATGTTCAATGCTAGCGACCATGTCTTAGGATTAAAATTCCTTAATTGGCCAAGTTGGACATCTGTGAGATTGTTGCTAATTTGGGGTAGCTGAATTCATGTTTATATGTTGAACATCCATCTGCATTCCCCCTATTGATTTGTCCTTATGCATTGTGTTGGAAGAATTATTAGTTTATGTCTTGATGTCAATTGTGGCATGTTGTGTTGCAATGATTATGAGACATGTAGACTTGTTGGGTAGATTGTTCGGACGTTGGCACGAGGTTTCTGCCATTCTATTGTTATTATTGATACTTCACATGTGAAGAGACAAGGCGGGCTGTACATATTGGGTTTTCACATGTGGCGAGACAAGGTGGGATAATTAGTTAATATGCGTGTGGCGAGACAAGGGGGTATTTACTTTACTGTTGAGCACGCGGTGAGATAAGGGTGGCATTGTGGGGATGATATGTGATAGATGGGGGGGCATTTTATTGATGATGTTTGTGTGGTGGTGCAGAGGGGTATTCTTGTTTTTGCTTATGTCTTCTATATGTGTGTCCTGCACTTTTACTTGATTGTTGTATAATTTCTAACATGCCAATCTATGCCTCTGTTATTACTTGATGATTTGGTTGCTAAGATGGATTTACATATGTGGAGTGGATATCTCATATTAGGTTTAGTTTTTGGTAGCATAACAGATTGAAGTAAAAAGAAAGTTGTTTTCATGCATTACTATATTTGATTCTTGAAAAGTTTTCTTAAATGTGTTATTGGCAATTGATACGGAATCAGATTATAATGTGGCACGAGGTATTTTTCGTTCAAGTATGATTTATATTGTGGCACGAGTAATTTACCGTGCAAGTGTGACTTATGTAATGGAATGAGGTATTTGTCGTATGACGGTGATTGATAATGTGGGAATGAGCTGCCATATGTGTGCGATTCTATTGATGACTTGTTGTCGAAACTGAGACTTTACTTGTATTATATTGTTATCACTTGCTCTGATGAGATTATATTTATTGCCTTCTGTTATTCTTCATGTTGCTAGTCTTTGATATTTTTCACAGGTTATTTGACTAGTGAATATCTTGACTTGAACCTCGTCACTAATTCTTTCGCTTTTTCCTACTTACTTTATTATAATATAAGCTTAAGCTGCTAAGGTTAGTCTTGATACTTACTGGGTTTTGAGGCTGGTGTACTCATATTACGCTTCTGCATATTTTTTGTGCAGATCTAGGTACCTCAGATCGCGCAGGTCATTATAGAGTAGTGCCGAGATGTTGGAGGCTTCAAGGTATACCTGTTGTTCGGCTCGCAAGCCTCGAAGTCACCATTCTACTTCTTTTCTATTGTTTATGTCTACCAAAACAGTGATGTACATTTGAGACTTATAGTGTATTCCTTGTAGAGCTTATGACTCGGTATTACTGGTTTTGGGAAGTTGCTTATTGTATTCATGTTTGGCAATTTTATTAGATTTTGTAGGTTTTATCAAATTCTAAAGTTGTTATATTCTGGTTGGTATCGTGATATGACTGGCTTACCTAGTCTTAGGAACTAGGTGCCATCACGACCCCTATGGTAGGATTTTTGATCGTGATAAGTTGCTATCAGAGTTCTGGGTTCATAGGTTCTATGATTCATAAGCAAGTTTAGTAGAGTCTTGCGGATTGGTACAGAGACGTTTGTACTTATCTTCGAGAGTCTACGGAACTACTAGGAAAATTGCACTTCTTTCATTCCTTATCGTGCAGATTTATTGATTTCTGAGTTTGAGCCTTTGTCTTTCAATACCCTAACAGATGGTAAGGATACGAGATGTAGTTACTAATGATGCTTCCCCTAGGGCCGGTGTTGCTAAGGGTCGGGGAAGAGGCAGAGGAGGGGAATGTGCTACAACTAGAGCACCTGCTAGAGCAGCAAAAGAGGACCCATCAGTAGTTCTGATTGGGGAGGAGGCACCTGGGGCACCTATTGCTACCCCTGGACATCAGGAGACTTTAGAGCACTTTATGCGCTTGTTTGGGGCCTTGGCTCAAGCGGGATTGATTCCAGTTGCACCAACTACTTCACAGGATGGGGGGGAGGTTTAAACCGCTGCTGCCCGTACTCCAGAGCAGCGGACTCATGTTGATCAGGCTCCAAGTGTTATATCGGTGCAGGTCGTGGTTGTGGTTTAGCCCGAGGTCATGCCAGTGGCGTCAGAGGATGAACCGAAGGGATTAGAGAGGTTTAAGAAGTATCATCCTGCTACTTTCAGTGGCGCAACTTCTGAGGATGCATAGGGTTTCCTAGACCAGTGTCACCATATTCTGTGCACTATAGGCGTAGTGGAGTTGAGAGGGATCGACCTTACTACCTTCCAGTTGATAGGGCCGACATATAGATGGTGGCAGACATAATAGGAGAGTAGGCTAACAGGTGAGCACCACTTACCTGGGATGCGGGATCGACCTTACTACCTTCCGGTTTACTAACTCTTCTTGAGGGAGTTCATTCCACAGACCCTTAGGGATGTGTTGCGCATCGAGTTCGAGCAGTTGCGATAGAGGACTATGATTGTGTCCTAGTATGCCATCAGATTTGCTAAGTTATCTTGTCATGCACCTGTTTTGGTTTCCACTGTTAGAGAAAGGGTCCGCAGATTTATTGAGGGACTTGGTTATGGCCTCCGATTTTAGATGGCACAGGAGTTGGAGATTGAGGCTCAACTCCATCAAGTGGTAGAGATCGCTAAGAGGTTGGAGCATATTCGCGGTCTAGAGAGGGAGGATAGGGAGGCTAAGAAGCATCGTGGACCTGGAGGATCTACTAGTCCTTATTTTAGGGGCAGGGCGCATCATGGTAGAGGTTTTGTTGGTCAACTAGTTCAGTCTGCACTTTAGGTTTCACGTGGTGCTCGAAATGTCAATGGATCCTAGAGCACGCATTTTGAAAATTTCCCACAGTCACGTCAACAGAGAGGTTGTTTTGAGTGTAGGGATACCAGGAACATGGTGAGATATTATCCCTGACTCTGGGCGGGTGTACCTCAGCAGAGTACCTAGGGTATGGTTTCCGCTCTAGTTGCTACTACACCTGCACAGCCAGGTAGAGATGGGGGACAGGCAGTTAGAGGGTGTCCTAGAGGGAGAGGCCAGGCATGTTGTTATGCTTTCTCTGGTAGGACTGAGGCTGCCGCACCAGATGCTATCATTACATGTATTATTCTAATTTTTCATAGAGATGCATCAGTTTTAGTTGATCCGGGTCCTACTTATTTATATATGTCATCCTATTCTGCTTCATATTTGTATGTATCTCATGATTCTTTGGATACTCCTGTTATATGTCTACACTTGTTGAGGATTCTATTATGGTGGACCATGTATATTGTTCTTGTTTGGTCACTATTGGGAGTCACGAGACTAGGGTTGACCTTCGGTTACTTAATATGGTGGATTGTGGTGTGATGTTAAGTATGGATTCGTTGTCTCCATATCATGCTAAACTAAATTATTACACTAAGACCGTTATGTTGGCTATACCAAGGTTGTTGAGGTTGGAGTGGATGACTATTGAGAAGGTCCTAATAGGTTCCAAAGAGTTTAGGATGGGTTGGTCATAACTTGCGGTTGTGGTGCTTCACATGCATGGGAAGACCGTTGGGAGTTGTGATTTTTGTTCTATGGGATTGAGTTAGTAAAAGTTTTTCGGTTGATGGGATGTTATTCCTACTTGTGATTTTGAGTTGAGGATGGGATCCTAGCGTTTCCATGTGGATTGGTATGTTTGGATCAGGCTATGTTCAATGATGGGGTTATGCTAGGGTGAGATTCCTTGTGGTTATTTTGTGTGTTTTGCTTCCCCCTTGTGGGGTGGATTCATAGTATGGTACCGCATGTTGATCTTGTTGGATAGTTCTCTCATGTGTTTCTCTTTCCACCTTCAGTTATATTCGAGTTGTGATTGTTGGTTACGAATTGCGACGTATGTGACTAGGTTATGTTTGATGTGGTTTGTCAGTCGAATAGCTTGTACAGGATGAGATGAGATCATTGGATCTAGAATTAGTACGATCGGACTTGCATAAGATATGTCTAGATAAGAATGCCATTGATCAGCTTAGAGCTTGCGTTGGTTCTCGTCGGGCGAGAGAACTCTACGACTTATTGGTTGGGTGAGTGGTTATGAGTTTCAACATGTTTCTTACATCATTATCAGTGTTGTGAAGGTTTGAAACAAGGTTTTATTTTATATGAGGTTATTTACCGATACCGGGTTAGGTAATGGGCAGTTATTGTGGTCGAAGATTTGGCTATGGGCATATGAGCAATGGATTACGTTGTTTGGTAATACCTTGTGAATTTATTCATGACCTGTGCAGCTGGTTGGGGTCGACACAATGTGTATATGTGAGAATCGGGTCTTAGGAGGAGGCCTGAATGTTGAATTTTGTTCTAAGGCGTATTGGTTAAGGTTGGAGGAATAATCTTCAGTTGGGATTGTGTTCATAGGCTTATATGGATTGGGGTGATGTGCAACCTCTCATGGGTAGGTGTATGGTGAGTTTATACAGTGCTTGATGGCTCTAAAGGGACTCTTGGCACATTTGAGGATGAACATCCATTTAAGAAAGGGAGAATGTAACGATCGGATCGGTCGTTTTGTGTATTTGAGCCATGTTTCCCCTTTGGAAGCTTCCCGTGTGTGTATTTATGGTTATGTGACTTGTGGGGATGATTGGTTTAGTCTCGGGGAGGACTTGGATTGATTTGGAATGCTTGATTCTTAGTTTGGAAGCTTAGGTTCGAAGTGTTGACCAAGGTTTGACTTTTGTGAAAATGACCCTGGAACGATGTTTTGATGATTCCAATAGATTCGTATGGTGATTTTGGACCTAAGCATATGTCTGGAATTGGATTCGGAGGTTCCTAGGTTGATTTGGATCTTTCTGCCAAAAATTGGCATTTGAAGGTTTAGAAATTTCCTATGTTTGACTTGGAGTAAGCCCGTGTTTTTATTTATGACTTGTGTGCTGTGCAAAGTTTGGTGTCATTCCGAGTTGCTTTTGTAGGAATCAGATGCTTGGTTGTGATTTTAGCAGTTCTTGAGTTTCATTGTGAATTCTATGTGTTTTGGTGTTTGATTCGTGGTTTCGGATGTTATCTTGGTGTTTTGAGCTCGTTTTAGACTTGTGCGGGTGTTTGACGTGGATCCCCGGGTGCTCGGGTGAGTTCCGGACGCATTTCGGAGTGATTTGAGTGAGTTTAAGATTTGCTGGTGCTGGGTTGATGCTGCAGGTCTCGCCAATGCGAGATCATGTTCGCATTTATGAGGAGGGTATCTCATTTCCAAAGGGGGCTGACTTCACAAATGCGAAGTATGTGTCGCATTTGCGATGTTCCCTGGGTTCAGCAGGCATCGCATTTACGATCAAATGGTTACATTTGCAAACTTCTGGTCGCATTTGCGACTTCTGCAGCTGAACAAATAGTGGGATTTCAGGACTTAGTTTTATTTTATCACATTTTGAGCCCTAAACTCGGTGGGAGGCAATTTTAGGAAGGGATTTTCATAAAAATCTATTGGGTAAGTGATTTTTGACTCAATTTTGATAACATAACATTATTATTTATGAATTTTAACATCTAATCCATGAGATTCGAAGAGAAGTTTGGGAATTTTTTTATTATATTTTAAAAAATAAAAATTTGAGATTTGAGAGTTAAATTGGGTTCGGATTTGAAAACCAAACACATATTTAGACTCGTGGGGTTCTGGGTAGTCGAGATCTACCCTTTAACTCAGTTTTTGACCTGGCGAGCTCGGGGTTGACTTTTGTTGACTTTTTGAAAAAAACGTAAAGATCTTAACTTTATTAATTGAAATTGAAATACCTTGCATTGTTTGATGTTATTAGGTCATTTTTTGGTTAGATTTGGGCTGAACGAAGGTGAATTTTAAAGGAAAAGCATTTTTAGAGTATTGATTGAGGGCTTTTAATTGTATGGGAGAATTACCCCTTAGGATTTGGCTTAATTGCTTATTTATGATATGTGTGAACAACGTGTACATGAGGTGACGGGTGTGTACACAGTCGTATGTGTAATTTATGACCAGATTTGACCTGAGATTGCTCCTATTGCCTTGTTTTGATTGAGATGTCTCTGCACTACGTGTTCTTACTTTGGTTGATTACTTGAGTTTATGTTCCATGCTAGAGACCATGTCTTAGGATTGAAATTCCTTAATTGGCCAAGTTGGGCGTTTATGAGATTGTTTCTAATTTGGGTTAGCTGTATTCATGTGTTATGTTGAACACCCATCCGCATTCCCTCTATTGTTTTTTTCTTGTGCACTAAGTTGGCAGAATTGTGAGTTTATGTCTTGATCACACTTGTGACATATTGTGTTGTTATGATTATGCCACAGGTGGACTTGATGGGCGAATTGTTCGGGCATTGCCACGAGGTATCTGCCGTACTATTATTATTATTATTATTGATAGTGCACATATGATAAGACAAGGCGGGCTATGTATATCGGGTTTGCACATATGGCGAGACAAGGTGGAATGATTTGTTAAGACGCGTATGGCGAGACAAGGGGTATGTACTTTACTGTTGCGCATGCGGTGAGATAAGGGTGGCATTATGGGGATGACATGTGATAGCCTGGGGCGTTTTATTGATGATGTTTTTGTGGTGGTGCAAAGGGGTATTCTTGTTTGTACTTATGTCTTCTTTATGTGTGCCCTGTACTTTTACTTGATTGTTGTGTGATTTCTAACATGCCAATCTATGCCTCCATTAATACTTGACGATTTGGTTTCTAAGATGGATTTACCTATGTAGAGTGGTTATCTCATATTCGGTTGAGATGTTGGTAGCGTAACGGATTGAAGTGAAAATAAAGTTGTTATCATGCAATACTATATTTGATTCTTGAAATGTTTTCTTCAACGTGTTATTTGGATATTGATACGGAATCGGATTATAATGTGGCCCGAGGTCTTTGCCGTGCAAGTATGATTTATATTGAGGCATGAGGTCTTTGTCGTACAAGTGTGTCTTACTAGGTATTTGTCGTGCGAGGATGATTAATAATGTGGGCACGAGCTGCCATATGTGTGTGATTATATTGATGACTTGTTATTAAAACTGAGACTTTACTTGTATTACATTGTTATCACTTGCTCTGATGAGATTACAGTTATTGGCTTCCGTTATTCTTCCTGTTTCCAGTCTTTGATATTTTTCATTGGTTATTTTACAAGTGGGTCTTTTAACTTGAACCTCGTCACTACTCCTCCAAGGTTGGTCTTGTTACTTACTGGGTACCGACTGTGGTGTACTCATACTATGCTTCTGCACATTCTTTGTGCAGATCCATGTACCTCATATCACGCGAGTCATTAGAGGATTGTGCCGAGTTGTTAGAGACTTCAAGGTATACCTGTTGTTCGGCTCGCAGGCGTTGGAGTCAACATTCTACTTTTTTTCTTCTATTTATGTCTACCAAAACATTGATGTACATTTGAGACTTATTGTGTATTCCTTGTGGAGCTTCGGACTCAGTATTACCGAGTTTTGGGAAATTTCTTATTGTTTTCACATTTGGCAGTTTTATTATATTTCGCAGCTTTTATCAAATTCTAAAGTTGTTATATTCTTGTTGGTATCGTGATGTGATAGACTTACCTAGTCTTAGGAACTACGTTCCATCATGACCTCTATGGTGGGATTTTGGGGCGTGACACCTATGTTGGAAATGTTGTTAGGGAAATGGTGAACCATATGCTAACATGTGACTAGGGAATGGTATACCCTTTTGTCTAAATATTATCAACTAGGGAATGGTGTACCCTATGTTGGAAAATGCAGCTAAGGAATGGTGTACCCTATACTAACATGTGACCAGGGAATGGTTTACCCTTGTCTTAATATCATCAACTAAGGAATTGTGTACCCTATGTTGGAAAATGCAGCTGAAAAATGGTGCACCCTATGCTAACATGCGATCAGGGAATGGTGTACCTTTTTGTCTTAATATCATCAACTAGGGAATTGTGTACCCTATGTTGAAAAATGCAGCTAGGGAATGGTGTACCCTATGCTAATATGCGACTAGATAGTGGTGTACCCTTTTTGTCTTAATATGATCAACTAGGGAATGGTGTACCTGTCATGACCCAAACTCCCACCTCAAGGCCGTTATGGCGCCTAGCTAACTTGCTAAGAAAGCCAACTTGAAAATAACACATAAAGTCAAATTTTGTTATTTAACAGCTATATGTAACAATAAAAGATGGAAATAATCTCGAAAACAGTGATAACATATGATAGAACCACAAGCAAGGCCTAAACATAACCAATACAATACACCCCAAGAGTGGTTGGCACAAGTACACGAGCAAACTATGGAAATGAGATCAAATCTCTATACATGTCAAGTTGTCTGAAATACAAATAGATAGAACTATATAAAAGGAACAGGGACTCGAAAACTGCGAAGAATATCTATGAAGTTCAGCTCACCCCAAGTCTCCGTGATAAACGCCTAGCCAAATCAAGAAGCTCTGCAAGGACCCACCTAAGGATCTGCACAAAACGATGTGC
Source organism: Nicotiana tomentosiformis (assembly GCF_000390325.3). Lineage (NCBI taxonomy): Eukaryota > Viridiplantae > Streptophyta > Magnoliopsida > Solanales > Solanaceae > Nicotiana > Nicotiana tomentosiformis. Next base: position 56,201,327 of record NC_090817.1, read on the forward strand.
AGAAGCACAGTATGAGAACACCACAGTCGGTACCCAGTTAGTATCAAGTCTAACCTCAAAGAAGTAGTGGTGAGGCTAGATGCTTCCGAATACTTACCATACTAGTATAATAATAGAATTTAACAACTGAACAATAAGTAACATCATGAATAACAAGAGTCACAAATATCAATGGATAAGCATGTTTTTCTAACACAGAAATAAGCTTATCGCTGCTCAGATATAATAATAAAAGACAACATGCTCAAATAATAGAGTCGGGACTCCCAATTAGCATATAAGGATGTCAAGTAGTAATTTATAGTGAAATAAATATCTCTAAATGAGTCACTAGTAAGAGTGCATGCTCGACCGGTATAAGATTCATGTACCCCGATACTCAATTCATGTATCAACCTAACTCGATACACAATTAATGTATCGACCCGGCACAAAATTCATGTACTGACCATGCTCACAGGGCCCAAATTAACATGGGTTATCACCTGACTTCGGAGGAACAGATCCAAATTCAAGCGCACAAGGGGTATAATAGCATCCCTCATAATTAGTATCCGAACATCATGTCCAAAGTGCCATAACTTTATCTTTTCCGCACACTTACCCTTTGTGCCAAAGTCCTCGGTCCAAATCACGTATCCAATATTGAAAGTGTATTTGAATGCTCAAGAATTATAGATAAAAGGTGCACAAGGACTTAATAAATACCATACGGACATGTGCTCATGAAATCTCTATGTGATTACGGATAATTATTCATTTCAATATATCAAGAATAAGTCCTCATGCCTTTACAATTAATCATAAGCCTAGGCATGATTTCTAACATGAGTGAGAGAGAAATGTAGTCACAATACTCAAATAAAACATGAATCAATACAACACACAATCAAACAAAGCATGATTTATTCCAATTTCTACCCACGATCATGATATAAACTCTGTAAATGCATATACTCTCCCTACCACATATATGCACGACCCCAATACCTTAAACACATAGCAAACAAGTTATATCCTAGGGGTTTCCCATTTAACAAGGTTAGCCAAGAGATATACCTCCACCTAGTAGCTTCTAATTTTCCAAAATAGTTTTTCCTCTGAAATCAACCTCCGAACGAGCCGAATCTATCAAAATATAACTCGATAACGTAAAAAAAACCATAGAAATTGAACCCAAAAAATAAAGAATGAATCTTTAATCAATTGCACAAAGTCAACCAAAAGGCTAACCTGGGCACGCCTCCCGGATTCTGAAACAATCCACAAATCTCGAATAACCATTCCAATACGAGTCCAAATAGACAAGTTTTATCAAAAACGTACTCCAAATCGTTGTTCAAATCTCAATAATTTGTTTTCCAAAAATCAACAACAACAACCTAGTAGAATCCCACTAGTGGGGCTTGAGGAGGGTAGAGTATACGCAGACCTTACCCCTACCCCGGAGGGGTAGAGAGGCTATTTCCGGGAGACCATCGGCTGAGAGACAAAAGATTCATAATAACAATAGAAACCAGAAAAATCATCATAAGAGACAACAAATAAATGGAAGGGCAATAACATGATACTATGCAAAATGGAAAAAAAAGAAAAAGTGTGAAACACAACATAAACCCCTAACAATCCTAGACAAAACACTATCTGACCAGTCGGTACAAAGAGGAAAAACGCTCGACTACCTGGGACCTACAACCCTAATGCTCGACCTCCATACCTTCCTATCAAGAGCCATGTCCTCAAAAATCTGAAGCTGCACCATGTATTGCCTGATCACCTCGCCTCAATACTTCTTAGGCTGCCCTCTACCTCTTCTCGTACCTGCCAATGCCAACCGCTCACACCACCTAACCGAGGCATCTAGGCTTCTCCTCTACATGTGCCCAAACTATCTAAGCTTCGCTTCTCGTATCTTATCATCCATGGGAGCCACGCCCACCCTCTCCTGTATATCTTCATTCCTAATCTTATCCAGCCTAGCGTGCCTACACATCCATTTCAACATCCTCATTTCTGCTACTTTCATCTTCTGGACATGTGAATTCTTGACTGGCCAACACTCATCCCCATACAACATGGCCGGTCTAACCACTTCTCTATAGAACTTACCTTTAAGTTTTGGCGGCACATTCTTGTCACACAGGACTCCAGACACTAACCTTTATTTCATCCACCCCACCCCAATACTGTGCATAACATCCTCGTCGATCTCCCCATCTCCCTGGATAATTGACCCTAGGTACTTGAAACTTTCACTCTTGGGGATGACTTGTGAGTCAAGCCTCACTTCCACGTCCTCTTCCCTAGTCACATCGCTGAACTTACACTCCAAATATTCTGTCTTAGTCCTACTCAACTTGAAACCTTTAGACTCCAGGGCTTGCCTCCATACCTCCATTCTCTCATTAACGCTGCCTCGCGTCTCATCAATAAGAACTATATCATCAGCGAACAACATACACAATGGCACCTCCCCTTGAATATGGTGTGTTAGTGTGTCCATCGCCAGGGAAAATAAGGATGGACTGAGCGCGGATCCTTGGTGTAACCCCATAACCATCGGAAAAAGCTCTGACTCACCTCCCACAGTCCTAACCCGAGTCTTAGATCCATTATACATATCCTTTAAGGACCTAATAAGCTACCGGCACACCTTTCACTTCTGGGCATCTACAAAGAACGTTCCTAGGGACCTTGTCATATGTCTTCTCTAGGTCAATAAACACCATGTGCAAATCCCTCTTCCTATCCTTGTACTGTTCCCCCAACCTCCTGATAAGGTGGATAGCTTCCTTAGTAGAACGACCCGGCATGAACCCGAACTGGTTTTCTAATATAGACACTGCTCTCCTTACCCTCCATTACACCACCCTCTCCCAAACTTTCATGGTATGACTTAGTAACTTGATACCCCTATAGTTGTTACAATTCTGGATATCACCTTTTTCTTGTACAGCGGAATCATCGTACTCCACCTCCACTCATCTGACATCCTCTTCATCCTGAAAATAAAATTAAATAGCCCAGTTAGCCACTCCAAGCCTGCTCTATCCACATACCTCAAAATTTCTACTGGAATCTCGTCTGGTCTGGTCGCTTTGCCCCGACTCATCTTATGCATCGCTCCCACGACCTCCTCAACCTTAATACGCCTACAGTACCTAATGTCTTGGTGATTCTCGGAGTGCCCCAATTCCCCTAGCATGATGTTTTCGTCCCTCTCTTCATTCAAAAGTTTATGAAAGTGCGACTACCATCTTTGCTTAATTTGGGCTTCATCCATCAATATTCGACCTTCCTTGTCTTTGATGCACCTCACTTGATCCGGGTCACGATCCTTCCTCTTTCTCACTTTGGCCAACCGAAATAACTTCTTGTCCCTATCTTTGCCCCCTAGTTCCTCATACAGCCGACCAAACGCAGCAGTCTTAGCCTCCATGATCGCTAATTTTGCCGCCTTCCTATATTCCTTATATCGTTCTCTATTCTCTCTCCTATGCTCCTAGTCGATGCTCTCCACTAACTTAAGGTATGACACATTCTTTGCTTCAACTTTACCTTAGAATACGTCATTCCACGACCAAACGGCTCGGTGCCCGCCAGAATAACCCTTCGAGACCCCTAACACCTCTCTTGGTGCCTCCCTTATACAGTCCGCCATCGCCTTCCACATAACGCTAGCATCCCCACCACTCTTCCAGGCTCCCATAGTCGCCAGCTGCCCCTTCAACTATTGTCCATTATCCTTAGTCAAAACTCCCACTTGATCCTCGGTTTACCCCGTACAAACCTTTTCTTCCTCTTTAGCAAGATACCGACGTCCATCACTAGGAGCCTATATTGTGTCAAGAGGTTCTCACTCAGGATCCCTTACAATCCTTCCACAACCCCCTATCATACCTCCTGAGGAGGATATAATCAATCTGAGTCTTAGCCACCATACTCCGAAAAGTAATCAAATGCTCCTCCCTTTTCGAAAAAATAGAGTTCACGATCATCCACTCAAAAGCTCTAGAGAAATAGTAAAGTATCTCCTCCATTCCTATCCCCAAAGCCGAAGCCACCATGCACCTCACCATAGCCACCAGCATACGACCCAATATGACCATTGAAATCTCCTCCTATAAATAACTTCTCCATAGGTGGAGTACCCCGCACCACCTCATCCAACGCCTCCCTGAAGCGCCGTTTAACCTCCTCGTCCAAGCCCTCTTGTTGTGCCTAAGTGCTAATGGCATTCAGAGTGCTCCCTCCAACTATAAACGTAATCGCCATCAATCTGTCATTCACTTGCCTAACCTCTACCACTTACTCTCTGAGCACCCTATCAACCAAAATACTTACTCCGTTCTTGCCCTTCACGCCTTTAGAGTACCACAATGTATACACGTCTGCATTCCTCGCCTTCGATCCTACCCGCCTAGTCTCCTGAACACAAGCTATATTGACCTTCCTCTTCTAGATAATCATCGCCATCTCTATAGACTTACCCATCAACATCCCTATATTCCATGATCTAATTCTCAACCTACAGGCTCCCTTGTCCCCCTTACCCCCTCTAGGCCCCGTCCCACCCCTAACCCTTGCCCTACCCCCTTCCCCACCACCCGCCTTCCCCGAGGACATCACCCTACTCTACCATTACAAACCACAACTTCTATACCTACGGAAGTCTAGGGAAAAAAGGCCAACACAGAACAAGCAAAGGTCCAAACTCGAATGGAACAAATAGTAACTACAGGCCCACTAATAGAATGACTAGACTAGTATGAACTACTAAGCAAACAAATTAACTAACACAATAGAAAGAGAAACAGGAGGTGGGAGGTACCAATTCTCGCGAATAGAACCTATACTTTTGACTTGATATACTCCCGATGTTGTGGAACCCGACGCCTTGCCCTTGTTCCTGCCAACCGGCCTACTCTGCTGCTTTTGTATGTGTGCCTCCCTCCCGTAACCAAACATCCACAAAAATGTTACTTTCAAAACACACCACACACCACGGGACCAAGAACAATAGATGAGGGCAGGATTGTCATCGTCACCACTGGTGACACGCAGATCTAGTGGTGGCCGAATTGAAGTCGCTGGACCAGTCTGATGTCACCGGAGATTGTGACAAAGCCAAGAAACAGAGGGCAGAGAAAAGTATGAAGAAGAAAAGAATCACCAGGAAGGGGTTTGGGGCTACTATCGTAACTAAAAAGAAGAAAAAGAAGGATCGGCATCGGCAATGGGACGGTCGCCGGAATATCTACTGCTAGGGTTAAGAAGGGGGTGAAGAGAAAAGAGGGAAGAAAGAGATAAGGACAGAGAGAGAGAATAGAGAGAGAGGAGAGAGAGGGGGTGCTTACCTGGTCAGCTTGTCAACGCCGGTGCCAGCACTGGAGGGGTTCGCCGGTAGAAGTGACCGTTAAGCTTAAGTGCCGATGTGAGAGAGAAGCGCGTAGGAGAGAGAGAGAGAGAGAGAGAGAGAGAGAGAGAGAGAGAGAGAGAGAGAGAGAGAGAGAGAGAGAGGAAAGTAGCTTAAGTGCCGATGTAAGGTGTTTTCAAAAAATACCTTACAAAAATCCCAATTTGTGCCTTAGATTTTATCAACCAAAGGCCAAAATAAAAGATTGAATCATGAAATAAAATCAAATCTAATTCAAGAATGCTCACCCTAGTTCAAGTGGTGAAAAATGCCTTAATGATCGTCCCAATCAGAGCTCTCAATCTCAAAATATGATAAAATAAGTCAAACCCTCGTTTAAAATAACACTGCCCAACGATTCCGCTTTTGCGGACCCAAAAGTCGCTTTTGCGACACCGCATCTGCAGAGAATAACTTGCAGATGCGGGAATCCACTTAAGTTCCGCTCATCTGCTTCAATGGACAAACCCCCACTTTTGTGGAGCCACTTCTGCGGTCCAAGTAGCGCACCTGCATAATCGCTTCTGCGATTAGGCCTCTGTATCTGCGGCCTTCTCCTACCCCAGCCTTTATCCACACTTGCGACCCACTGTCCGCACCTACGGACCCAACTTAAAAGGTGCGAAAACACCAGTAACAGCAATGCCTACATGACACCAAACAATTAGAAACTCACCCGAGACCCCGTCCAATAATACCTACCCATCCCAAAAAATAACACGGACCTACTCGAGGTCTTAAATCACACAAAATAACATCAAACCATAAATTGCACATCAATTGAAGCTTAATAAACTAATCAACTTCCAACTTTCAAAACTCATATCGAACCACGTATAACCAACTCGGATGACCTCAAATATTTCACTCAAGTTTCAAATGACGTAACGAACCTATTTCAACTCCCGAAGCAACAAACCAAGCCCGATAACACCAAAGTCAACTCCCGGTAAAACCTATGAACCTTCCAAACCTTCAAATTTTCAACTTTCGCCAAATAGAGCCAAATCAACCTAGGAACTTCCAAATCCAAATTCGGACATACGCCTATGTACAAACTCATCATACAAACCTATTGGAACCTTTAAAACACCATTCTGAGGTTGTTTGCGCAAGAGTCAAACTTTGGTTAACTCTTACAACTTAAGCGTTCATGAATGACACTAAGTGTTCCAAATTACTCCCGAACCTTCTCGAAGTAATACCAATCAACCCCACAAGTCAAAAAATAATAACTACACATACTAGAAACATCAAATAAGGTAACTAGGCTCAAATACACAAAACGACCTGCCAGGTCATTACATTTTCCCCTCTTAAACAAATGTTCATCGTTGAAGGAGTTTAGAAACATACCTGAAATGTCAAAAAGATGTAAATATATGCTCTGCGTATCATGATCAATCTCCCAAGTTGCCTCTCGACCAGTTGATCTCTCCACTGAACCTTCACCGATGCAATATCCTTCGACCTCAGCTTCCGAGACCACGGGTTCCTCCTCATAAGCTAAGTTCTCATCTAACAGCACCGAACTAAAATTTAACTCATGTGACTGATCCTCATGATACTTCCGAAGCAGGAAAACATGAAACACAGGATGAACTCCCGACAAGCTGGGTGGCAAGGAAAGCATGTAAGCCACCTCACCCACTCTCTTCAAAACCTCAAATCGACAAATGTACTGAGGGCTCAACTTGCCCTTCTTCCCGAACCTCATCATGCCTTTCATAGGAACTCTGAGAAAGAACCCTCTCACCCTCCCTAAAAGCTACATTGTGAACTTTCCTATAAGAATAACGCTTCTGCCTGGACTGCGCTATACGAAGCTGCTCTTGAATCAACTTCACCTTCTCTAAAGCATCACAAACTAAATCAGTGCCAAACAACTGAGTCTCCTTAGGCTGAAACTAATCAACCGAAGAACGATATCTACTCCCATATAAGGCCTCTATGGGGCTATCTGGATACTCGACTTGTAGGTGTAGTTGTAGGCGAACTCTGCTAACAGTAAAAACTGATCCCACTGGCCTCCAAAATCAATGATGTAGGCCCTAGACATATCCTCCAAGATCTGAATGGTACGCTCGTATTGCCCGTCCGTCTAAGGATGAAATGCCATACTCAACTCAACCTGCGTGCCCAACTCACGCTCTCCAAAAATGTGATGTAAACTGAGTACCTCAATCCGAGATGATAGACACAGGCACTATACAGGCGAACAATCTCTCAAAGATAAATCCGAGCCAACTACTTAGAAGTGTAGGAAGTCATGACCGGAATGAAATAACAACAAAATCCATAGTGATACGCTCCCAATTCCACTCCGGTATACCTAACCTCTGAAGCAAACCACCAGGTGTCTGATGCTCAAACTTGACCTGCTGACAATTCAAACACCATGCAGCATGCTCAATAATGTCCTTCTTAATTCTTCTTGACCAATAATGCTACTTCAACCCACGATACATCTTCGTAGCACCTGGGTTAAAAGAATACCGCAAACTGTGAGCCTCCACAAGAATCAACTCCCTCAAACCATCCACCTTAGGAACACAGATCTAGCGCTGAAGCATCAATACCACATCATCACCAATAGTCACCTCCTTGTCACCACTCGTTGCATTGTGTCTTTAAGGACAAGCAAGTGGGGATCATCATATTGGCATGCCTTGATGCGCTCAAACAAAGACGACTGTGATACAACACAAGCTTGTACCCTGCTAGGCTCCGAAATATCCAACCTCATGAACATGTTGGCAAAGCCTGAACATCCATAGCTAATGGTCTCTCTACTGCTGGAATGTATGCCAAACTTCCCATGCTCTCCGTCTTTCTACTCAAGGCGTCAGCTACTACATTGGCCTTTCCCATATGATAAAGAATGGTGATATCATAGTCCTTCAATATCTCCATCCATCTACGTTTCCTCAAATTCAAATCTTTCTATTCAAACACATGTTGGGTGATCCGTATATACCTTACAATACACACAATATAAGTAATGTCAATAAATCTTGAGCGCGTGTACAATAGCAACTAACTTCAAATGTACTGAATAGTTCTTCTCATAGGGCTTCAGTTGGCATGACACATAGTCAATCACCCTAGCATCATGCATCAATACATATCCAATACCAACCCTCGAAGCATCACAATAGACCTTATACAATCCCGATCCTGAAGCAAAACCAACATTAAAGCCGTAGTTAATGCCATATTGAGCTTCTGAAAGCTCTCCTCACACTCATCTGACCACCTGAATAGAGCTCCCTTCTGAGTCAATGGGGATGCAATAGATGAAACCCCTCCACAAAGTGGCAATAATACCCAGCCACGCCTAAGAAACTCCTGATTTCAGTAGTCACAGAAGGTATGGGCCAACTCTAAACTACTTCAATCTTCTACGGGTCCACCTTGATCCATCACTAGATACCACTTGACCCAAGAATGCCACTGAGTCTAGATAAAACTCACACTTGGAGAACTTATAATACAACCTCTTCTCCCTCAAAATTCGAAGCAAAGTCCTCAAATACTGCTCGTGCTCCTCAGCACTACAGGAATACACCAAGATATCGTCAACGAACACAATGGCAAAAGAATCCAAATATGGCTAGAAAAATTGTTCATCAAGTGCATGAAGGTTGTTGGGGCATTGGTCAGCCCAAAAGACATCACTAAGAACTCATAATGGCCATAACGAGTCTTGAAAGTTATCTTGGAAATATCTGAAGCCCTGATCTTCAACTAGTGATACCCCGATATCAAATCAATCTTCGAGAACACCCTAGCACCCAAAGGTTGGTTAAATAAGTCATCAATGCGAAGAAATGGATATTTGTTCTTGATGGTAACCTTGTTCAATTACTTGTAGTCAATACACATTCTCATGGAACCGTCATTCTTCTTCAAAAATAACACCGACGCACCCTACGATGATACACTAGGCCTGATGAACCCTTATCCAACAACTCTTTCAACTGTTCTTTCAATTTCTTCAACTCTGTTGGAGCCATACGATACAGTGGAATAGAAATGGACTTAGTGCCCGGCACTAAGTCAATATCAAAATTAATATCCTTAACGGGTGGCATGCCAGATAGGTCTGCTGGAAATACATTGAGAAACTCCCTCACAACCGGAACTTACTCGACAATAGAAGTATCAGCACTAACATCTCTCACAAAGGCTAGAGTATGCCAAACACCCCTTCTCAACTATCCGCTGAGCCTTCAGAGATGAAACCACCATACTAGAAGTATACCTAAGAGAACCTTTCCATTCCAACCTTGTCAAACCCGGCATAGCCAATGTCACGGACTTAGCATTGCAATCATGAATAGCATGATACAAAGATAACCAATCCATACCCAAGATCATATCAAAATCTATCATACAAAGAAACAAGAGATCGACACTTATCTCAAAGCCCCTAATTGTAACCAAACAAGACCGATATACACGATCCACCATAACAGAGTCACCAACCGGTATAGATGCGTGAATAGGAATATCAAGAGAACTATGGGGCAAATCCAAATATGATGCAAAGTACGATGACACATAGGAATATGTAGAACCATGATCGAATTGAACTAATGCACCTTTGTAACATACCTAAACAATACATGTGATAACCATATCAGAGGCCTTTACCTCGAGTCTATCTGTAAATGCATAACAGCGGGCCTGACATCTTCCTCACTGAACCACGCCTCTAGGGTGTCCCCTAACTGCCTGAGCTCCACCTCTAGCTGGTGGGCCTGGTGGTTTAATAGTTGGAACTAGAGTCACTACCTAAGAACCCTGTTGTGATGTGCCTCTACCACATCTAGGGCAATCCCTCTTGATATGAACTACCTCTCCATACTCAAAAAAACCTCGAGCTAAGAACGACTGTTGCATCTGAGGTTGCATCTTATAACCAGAGTACCCACTAGAAGAACTCTAGGCTGAAGGAGCACGGTAGAAGCTCGGTGTTGGTAGTGCACTGTATGAAGACTGAATTGGAGAACCACGAGCGGGCTGATAAGCTAAAGGAGCTGTCCTGCTAGGATGGTCTCTCCCAGAATGATCCCTACCTCTATACGAGGTACTACTGAAACCATCAAAATATCGGGGCTTTTTTCCCCTCACCACCATGGCCTCCCTGCTCTAACTCCGAATATGCTCAATCATGCGTGTTATTTCCACAGCCTGAAGAAGTGTAGTACTAGTCTCTGCCTCCCTAGCCATAGCAATCTTAATACAAATGTTCAACCCCTCAATGAACCTCCTCACATTGTCAACCTTGGTGGGGATCAGAAAAGCTGCACGACGGGATAGATCAGTGAATCTCATCTCATACTCGGTCATACACATACGATCCTGCTGGAGGTTTACGAACTAACCCCACATCTTCTTCCTCTGAGTGAGGGAAATAAACTTCTCTAAGAAGAGATGTGAGAACTAACTCCAAGTGAGTGGAAGTGACTGTGCTGGCCTGCTATGCTCATATGATTGCCAACACCTCTTGGTTGGCCCTTGAAGCTAAAAAGTATGAGACCCCATTGGACTCCACCAAACTAAGATTCTGCAGAATGTCATGATAACCATCTAAGAAATCATATGCATCTGCCAAAGGATCACCATCATAGCATGGAGGACCCATATTCCTAAACCAATCAAACAACTTTTGCTCCTCCTTAAATAGAGCAGCTCCACTACTAGCCTAACAACAACCATAGAAGGATGTCCCCCACCCCGTACCACTCATGGAATATGATAACCAGCCGCCACATGCTTAGGAGTGTGAGTAGTGGGAGTCTGTGCCGAACCGTCCACAAGAAAAACCAAACGAACAAGGGCATCCTGAAGTATCGGGGTAGCAATAAACTCCTCCAGAACCTAAGCTGGTCCAACTGGCTCTCCCATATCAAAAACTTGCTCCTCCATTAGAGCTACTGGTGGCTCCACAGTGGCTCCCCTGGCAGGGGCTCTGACTGCAGTGCGGACCATGCCTTTACCTCGACCACAGCGTTTCATAGCCCTAGACTGAGGGGCAGGCACCTGCCCAACTTCTCCCGATGAACGTGTTTTCACCATCTGCGAGAGAATAGAAGAAAGGGATTCAAACTTCGGACCAATAAGGCGCACGATAAAGAATGAAAGAAGGGTAGCTTCCTAACATCATGTAGCCTCTTGGAGATAAGTACAGATGTCTCTGTATCGATCCACCAGACTCTAGACATGCTTGTGACTCGTGAGACCCACACAACCTAGAGCTCTAATACCAACTTGTCACGACCCAAAATCCCATCTCAAGGTCGTGATATTGCCTAGATGAACTTGCTAACAAGCCAACTCGAAGATAACAAATAAATTCCATTTATATTATTTAACAGAGATATGTGACAATAAAAGATGGAAATAGTCTAGAAACAGTGATAATATCTGATAAAACCACAAGCAAGGCGTAAACACAGCCAATACAATACGCCCCCAAGACTAGGTAGCACAGGTACATGAGCAAACTATGGAAATGAGATCAAGTCTGTATACATGTCAAGATAACTAAATTACACATAGATAGAAATATATCAAAGTAACAATGACTCGGGAACTGCGAAGAAGATCTATGAAGTGCAACTCACCCCAAGTCTCCGTGATAAATTCCTAGAAAAATCAGGAAGCTCTGCTAGGACCCACCAGAGGATCTGCACAAAAAAAGACGTGTCTAAGCGTAGTATGTGTACACAGTAGTCGGTACCCAGTAAGTATCAAGTCTAACATCGAAGAAGTAGTGGCGAGGCTAGATGCTTCCTAAACTTACCACACAAGTATAATAACAAAATTTAACAACTGAACAATAAGTAATATCATGAATATAAAGAGTCACAAATATCAATGGATAAGCATGCTTTTCTAACACAGAAATAACTATATCACTGGTCAGATATAATAATAAAAGACAACATGCTCAAATAATAAAGTCGGGACTCCCAATTAGCATATAAAGATGTCAGGTAACAATTTATAGTGAAATAAATATCTCTAAATGAGTCATTAGTAAGAATGCATGCTCGACCGGTACAAGATCCATGTACCCTGATGCACAATCCATGTATCAACCTAACCTGATAAACAATCCATGTATCGACCCAGTGCAAAATCCATGTACCGACCACGCTCACAGGGCCCAAAGTAACATGGGTTATTACCTGACTACGGAGGGATGGATCCAATTCCAAGTGCAATAGGGGTATAATAGCATTCCTCATAATCCATATCTGAACATCATGTCCAATGTTCCATAAATGTATGTCGTTCGCACGCTTACCCTTCGTTCCAAAGTCCTCGGTCCAAATCACGTATCTAGTATTGAAAATGTATGTGTATGCTCAATAATTATAAATAGAAGGTGCACAAGGACTTAATAAATATCATACAGATATATTCTCATGAAAACGCTATGTGACTATGGATAATTATGCATTTCAACATATCAAGAATAAGTCTCCATGCCTTCATAATTAATCTTAAGCCTAGGCATGATTTGTAACATGAGCGAGAGAGCAGTGTAGTCACATAAGTCAAATAAATCATGAACAAATTGAGCACATAGTCAAACAAAGCATGAAATATTCTAATTTCTACCCCCTGTCATGATATAAACTCAGTAAAAGCATATATGCTCGCCACCATGTATATAAACTATCCCAATACCTGAAACACATAGCAAACAAGTCAAATTCTAGGAGTTTCTCTCTTAACAAGGTTACCCAAGAGACTTACCTCCACCTGGTAGCCTCTAATCTCCCAAAACAACATTTTTCGTCAAATCAACCTCCGAATGAGCCGAAATTAGCCAAATACAACTTGATAACGTCAAACAAAGCCATAGAAATCAAACCCAAACAATAAATATTGAACCTTTAATCAATTGCTCAAAGTCAAACAAAAAGTAAACTCAGGCTCCTTTCCCGAAAATTGACAAAATACACAAATCCAGAATACCAATTCCAATACGTGACCAAATACACAAGTTTCATCCAAAACTGACTCCAAATCGAGGTTCAAATCTCAATAATTCGTTTTCCAAAAATATCTTACAAAAAACCCAATTTCTCCATTAAATGTTATTAACCAAAAGCTAAAATCAAAGATGGAATCATAAAATCAAATCAAATCAAATCTAAGTCAAGAACACTTAACCCGGTCTAATTGGTGAAAATTGCCTCAAATTTTGTCCCAATCCAAGCTCTCAATCTCAAAATATGATAAAATAAGTCAAACCCTCGTTTAGATTGACACAGCCCAGCGATTTCGCTTTGCTAACTCAAAAGTCGCTTCTGCGACACCGTATCTGTGGAGAATATCTCACAGATGCGGAAATCCACTTAAGTTCTGCCCATTCGGTTTTGCGGACAAACACCCGCTTCGGCGGAGCCGCTTCTGCGGTCCACATAGTGCGTGCACCTGCGCAATTGTTTCTGCGATCAAGCCTATGCATTTGTGGCCTTCTCCTGCCCCAGCCTTTTTCCACACCTGCGACCCTCTATCTACGTCTGCAGACTCGCATCTGTGGAGCCAACCTCATAGGTGCAAAAATACCAGAAACAACAATGCCTACATGCCGCAAAACGATCCAAAATCAATTCGAAACTCACCCGAGACCCCGTCCAATCACACCTACCAGTCCCAAAATATAAAACGGACCTATTCGAGGTCTCAAATCACACAAAATAATATCAAAACCATAAATCATGTCTCAATTCAAGCTTAAGGAATTAATCAACTTCCAATTGTCAAAACGCATGCCGAACCATGTCTAACCAACTCGAAATGACCTCAAATTTTGCACACAAGTTCTGAATTACATAACGAACCTATTCAAACTCTCGGAATAACAAATCTAACCCGATAACACCAAAGTCAACTCCCGGTCAAACCTATGAACCTTCCTAATCTTAAAATTTCTAACTTTCATCAAATAGGGCCAAATCAACCTAGGAATCTCCAAATCCAAATCTGGACCTACGCCTAAGTCCAAAATTACCATACGGACCTACTGAAACCTTCAAGATACCATTCCGAGGTCGTTTATACAAAATCCAAACCTCAGTCAACTCTTACAACTTAAGCTTCTATAAATGACACTAAGTATTCCAAATCACTCCCGAACGTTCCCGATGTCAAACTAATCAACCCCTTAAGTCACAAAATAATAAATACACATACAGTAAATATCAAATCGGGTAACGGGGATCAAATACATAAATCAATTGGCTGAGTTGTTACGATACTCTAAACTAACATATTACTAGGGAGTGGTGTACCCTTTTGTCTTAATATCATCAACTAGGAAATGGTGTACCTATTTTGGAAAATGCAGCTAGAGAATGGTATAGCTTATACTAACATGTGACTAGGGAGTGGTGTACCCTTTTATCTTAAATATCATCAACTAGGGAATGCTTTACCCTATGTTGGAAAATGCAGTTATGGAATGGTGTACCCTATGCTAACATGTGACAAGGGAGTGGTATACCCTTTTTGTCAAAATATCTGCAACTAGGGAATGATATACCTTATCTTGTAAAATGTAGCTAGAGAATGGTGTACCATACACTACCATAATTTCAAGTATGTTAAGGGGATGAGCAAAAAGTGGACAATTTCGAGAAGACTTTCCTTTTAAGGATGCTTGCTACTGCGGAACTGTTTTTAGCTCCACGCAATTTTTCCTTTTGATGGTGCCCGCTTCCTTCTAGGTTGTTTTTCTTTCATTATGCATTTTCCTGTTTTTTAACAAAGAACAACTGTTAGTTCGGAATGATGGTTGGTTTGTATCCTTGAGTGCTTCAGACATCTTATTTTGGTCCATTCACTCACTTGGATGCTGATTTGAGCGATGTCTAGTTGCTTCTTAGATGTCAGCTTCATTTCTTATTTTGTGTGACATTTACTTTGCAGACTCCTGATTTGATGGCTCAGATCCAATTCCGCCTACCCACAATGAATCTTGACGTTTAATTTCATATTTTGCTTTTGAGGACATCTGGGACTTACTTCTTTTCCGGAAGTTTCATTTTCAAGGCATCTGCCAATCATGGCCAGTCGGGGATGACTTAGACTTGGTGCCTTTGCTAATCTTATTGGTTTGAATATAGCAGCTTGTTTTAGCTGGAAACCTTGTAATCGATTTTTTCATCCTTTCTTTGACTTTCTTTGGACATAAGGTTTGACCGAAAGGGGTTCAAAGGAAAAGCTCGTACTCTAAAGGTGATGTAAGCGATTTTGGGAAAATAAAAAATTTAAACAAGAGGCGTCCCATTCGGGGAATGGAGAGAAAGACTTATCTAGAAGTATATGGGAACTTCAATGAACATGACATGCCTCTTAGACTGGACGCCTGATTCATCTAAACTGTCTAATTCTCATAAATTCATCACAACCTTCATCTTGAAACCAACAACCCTTTGCTTCAGAAGACATTGATGCTACAACGATGTGTACTCTCTTTCAATTAGCAGCGCCCTTTGTGGGTTTCCCTAGCTAACCTCTCTCATTTCTCTTCTTATCGTCTCCTTATAGTGCCTTTTGCGGGTTTTCACCAATAAGACTCTCATTTTTATTTTCTCTACTCATCATCGCCTTACAGTGCCCGTGAAGATTTTCACCAATAAGGCTCTCTTATTTTATTTTTCTCAATCTTGATGGCGCAAGGTCCAATACTCGTGTCCTTTGATCTTAAACATTCTCATTGATTGGTCAGAAGGTATTGGAAGGGTTTTAGGCAAAACAATAAGGATTGAACTACAACTTTGGAACCCTTCGAGCAAGACCATTGTTGAAATACCATGACTACTACCCCAATTTAGACCTTTTGGGGGAATATGAGTTTTTTTGTTAGGTGTGACCGTACCCCAGAGTAGGTATTCCTATGTATCCTTTCGGAATCAGGTCAGATGTTGTTCAATTAACATGAACAATTTTTTTTTATTTTTTGACTTTTGTTTTGCATTCTCTCTCTCTCTCTCTCTCTCTCTCTCTCTCTCTCTCTCTCTCTTTCAAACATGTTCACTAGAGGGTAATCAAATAAAGGTAACAGGCTCAAAGGGTTTAAACAAAGGGCAATAGTGTTTGGGTAGCAAGAAAGAAAGCCTTCGTCGTACCAATCTAAGAACATTTGTGCTGAAGAACATATCAAACATAGTATCTTTTGACTGTATTTGTGTTGACGGTTATCTCTGGGACATTTCCTTCTATGTTTCCAAGGTACAACACTCCCTTTGGTACCACTCTTTTAACAATATATGCACCTTGCCAATTTGGAGAAAATTTTCCCTTAGCTTCGTCCTCATGTGGAAGGATACGCTTCGAAACAAGTCTCCCCACTTCAAACTGTCTGGGACTGCGGCTAGTCATTTTCATCAATAAATGTCAATTGCTCCAAACGGGTTTTGACCCATTCTTCATTCTTGATCTCGACTTCAACAATGATCCGAAGAGAGGGAATTTCGAATTCTACTGGTATTATGGCTTCAGTTCCATAACCAATAGGTACGAGGTTGCTCCAACTGATGTGCACATAGTTGTGCGGTTTTCCAACAGTGCGAAAGGCAATTTTCATGCTATTACTTGGAACCTTGGACCATTTTCCTAAGAGTCTTCTTAATATTCTTGTTTGTATCTTCGTCACCATTGGCCTTAGGCTGATAAGGGGTGGAATTGCGGTGCATAATTTTGAATTGATCGCATACCTATCTCATCATGTGACTATTCAAATTTGCAACATTGTCCATAGTGATAGTTTTAGGGATACCAAAAGGACAAATGATGTTGGTGTGTACAAATTATACCACCACTTTCTTGGTAACAGCTTTGAATGTGATTGCCTTTACCCACTTTGTAAAGTAATCTATAGCAACCAGGATGAATATGTCACCGTTTGAGGCTTTCGGTTTAATTGGACCAATAACATCAATGTCGCAGGCAACAAAAGGCCAAGGAGCAGACATGGGTGCAACTCCGAAGATGGTGAATAAATCAAATCACTGTGTATCTTACATTGATGGAACTTACGGCTAAACTGAAGTAGTCATTTTCCACGGTCATCCAGTAGTACCCTTCTTGGAGTATTTTCTTTTCGAGGACGTGGCCGTTCATATGGGGTTCGCATACTCCAAAATGTATTTCATTTATGATCCTTTTGGTTTCATTTGATTCCACACATCTCAACATATTCAGATCTAGAGTTCGATTGTATAAAATATCTCCACTTAATATGAAACCATTAGCAAGTCATCTAATGGTTCTCTTTTGATCTCCACTCGCTTGTTCCTAATATTCTTTGGGTTTCAAGAATCGTTTGATATATTTATGTCATGGTTCACCATCTGGTTCCGTCTCAATTGCGTTGCAGTAACCATGTCTTTCTCGGAATTGAATTTTCAATGGGTCAATATGAGTGTTACCCGGATATGGGATCATTGAAGCCAAAGTAGCTAATGCATCTGCTAACTCATTGTGAAATCAGGGAATGTACTTGAATTCAACGGTCTTGAACCATTTGTTAAGGCTTTCTACGTGTTGCCTGTATGGGATGAGTTTGATATCTCAAGTTTCCCATTGACCTTGAGCTTGCCGAATAAGCAAATAGGAGTCCCCCATAACCAGTAATTGTTGCACATCTGTATTGATTGCCATGTTCATGCCCATTATGCAAGCCTCATATTCAGCAGTGTTATTTGTACAGAAGAAACGAAGATGTGTTGTGGCAGGATAATGTTGACCAGTGGGCGAAATAAGAATTTCCCCAATCCCTACACCTTTTGCATTTACCGCACCATCGAAGTACATTTTCCAAGCATTGTTATTTTTCAAGACCACTTCAACCGAATTCACTTCCTTATCCGGAAAGTAAGTGTTCAATGGCTGGTATTCATCATCAACTGAGTTTTCCGTCAAATGATCCGCTAATACTTGTACCTTCATTGCAGTGCGGGTGACGTAGATGATGCCAAATTCAGTAAGCAGGATTTGCCACTTTGCCAGCCTGCCAGTCGGCACATCAGCTTCTGAAAGATATATTTCAAGGGATCCATTCTAGATATAAGGTAAGTGGTGTAAGCTAAAAGGAAATTCCTTATCTTGTGAGCGACCCAAGTCAGGCTGCAGCATTTTCTCTCTAACAAAGTGTACTTAACCTCATAACTAGTGAACTTCTTACTGAAGTAGTAGATTGCTTGCTCTCTCTTCCCGATTACATCATGTTTCCCCAAGACACATCCGAAAGAATTTTCCAAGACTGCCAGGTACAAGAACAAAGGTCTTCCCAGTTCTAGTGGAACCAATACAGGCGGATTTGACAGATATTCCTTGATTTTATGAAAGGCTTCTTGGCGCTCATCTGTCCATTTGACGACAACATATTTCTTCAAAATCTTGAAGATGGGTTCACAAGTGGTAATGAATTTAGCAAATGCAGTTTAATCTTATCAATATGCTCATGACCTCTTTCTTGATCTTTGGAGGTGGAAAATCTCGAATGGATTTTACCATTGATGGATCCAACTCAATACCTCTCTTGCTGACTATGAACCCCAGAAGTTTCCCAGATGGAACTCCAAATGCACATTTGGCCGGATTCAACTTGAGATCATACATGCCCAGCCTATCAAAGAATTTTCTTAGATCCCGCACATGATCTTCCTGTGTTTTAGACTTGATAATCACATTACCCCACATATACCTTAATTTCTTGATGCATCATGTCATGAAAAATGGACGCATGGCTCTCATGTAAGTTGACCCTGCATTTTTTATACCGAAGGGAATGACCCTATAACAGTATGTGCCTCGGGGTGTGGTGAAAGCGATCTTTTCTGCATCTTTCTCGTCCATCAAGATCTGATGATATCCGGCATAACAATCTATGAAAGACCGTATCTCGTGTTTGGCATAGTTATTGGCGAGGATGTGGATATTTGGCAAGGGAAAGTTATCTTTGATCTCGCTTTGTTCAGATCTATGTAATCAACACAAACTCGAGTTTTTCCTTCTTTATTTGGTACAGGGGCCATATTGGCCAGCCAAGTGGTATAACTAACGACTCTGATCACATTAGCTTTCAACTATTTTGTGATTTCTTCCTTTATCTAATCACTCGTGTCTGTTTTGAAGTTTCTTTACTTTTGTTGGACAGGTGGGAAACTAGGATAAGTGGGAAGTTTTTGCACCACCAAATCAACGTTCAGTCCTGGCATGTCATCATAAGACCATGCGAACACATATTGGAACTCAAACAAAAGTTGGATCAGGGCATCCCTAGTTTTCTTATCAACATGGATGCTATCTTTGTTTCCCTAACCTCTTCTAAGCTTCCCAGGTTAATCGACTCGATTTCATTTAGATTTGGCTTAGGCTTATTCTCATATTGTTCTAATTCTCTATTTATTTCCCTAAAGGCCTTGTTGACGACCAATTTTGACCCTCCCCTTTTAAATTAATTTATTTATACTTATTAATTTACAATAACCAAGTATTAGTTTTTAAAATTAATCGCGTAGTATTAAAATTATGTAATTACAGATATATTTACTATTTCCAAGATTATTAAAATATTTCTTATATATACATTACATAGGTTCTATAATTAATTTGATAAATTACTCTTTAATTTTTAGTTAATTAGATTGTTATGTGAAATTCGAATGTATTTTTGTAGCTAATTAATTAAAGTAATTAGTAGTATATATAATAATTATAATTTTACCACATTTATTGAAAATTACTAAGTTTATTTAAATTAAATTTAAAAGGGTAAGAAGATCAAAAGGCCATAATTGCAATTCTCAAATCAAAGGCAAAGTGGCCATTTTTTAAATTATTCTTGTAACGACCCGGCCGGTCGTTTCGAGAGTTGTGGCCCCATTCCCCCATTCACTGCTCCATTTGTGCTTTATAGTTGTTATATGACTTATCGGGTTAGTTAGTTCAGGTCCGAAGAGAATTCAGAGTGAAATGAGACACTTAGTCTCTTAAATGGAAAGCTTAAGTTGGAAAAGTCGATCGGATGTTGATCTATTTGTAAACGACCTCGGATTTGAATTTTGATGGTTTCGTTAGCTCTTGTGAGTGATTCTGGACTAAGGAGCGTGTCCGGATTATGATTTGGAGGTCGGGAGTAAAATTAGGCTTGAAATGGCGAAGGTCGAATTATTGGAAAGTTTAACCGGGGGGTTGACTTTTTGATATCATGGTTGGATTCCGATTCTGAAAGTTGCAGTGGGTTCGTGGGGTCATATGTGATTTTTGTGCAAAATTTTAGGGTCAATCGGACGTGATTTGATAGGTTTCGGCGTCGTTTGTAGAATTTGGAAACTTCGAAGTTCCTTAGGCTTGAATCCGTGTGTAATTCGTGTTTTCGATGTTGTTGGAGGTGATTTGAAGATTCGACTAAGTTCGTATGATGCTTTAAGACGTGTTGGTATGTTTGGTTGAAGTCCCAGGGGCCTCGGGTTGATTTCAAGTGATTAACGGGTCAAGATTTAATGTTGTAAGGCTGCTGAAGTTTGGACTCAGCTGGTGTAATCGCACCTGCGGAAGTCTCACCGCAGGTGCGTGTCCGTAGAAGCGAGAAAAGAGGCCGCAGAAGCGGCCAGGGATGCTTTGGTCATAGGACACATGTGCGGACAGGCGCGCGCAGAAGCGGTTTGCGCAGAAGCGGAGAATGGCACACCTGCGAGGGCTAATCCGCACATGCGATGTGCGCAGAAGCGGACTATGGGGCGCACCTGCGAGACCACAGAAGCGGCCAAGTTGACACGGGTGCAGAAGGCCTGGGCAGAATCTTTAAATGTGGGACTTCGAGATTTTTCATCATTTCTAACATTTTGAGCTCGGATTTTGGAGGTTTTTGAGAGGATTTTCAAGGGGATTCTTGAGGTAAATTCCTTGTGTTCATCTTTCATCAATAGTTATGTTTCCCCACTGATTTTCTACCTAGATGGTGTGTTTTTGATGTGTAAATTGGGGGTTTGAGGTTAGGGATTTGGAGAGTTGGTTTTGAGGATTTGAATGACCAATTAGTGTCGGATTTTGATGAATTTGGTGTGGTTAGACTCGTGGGTGAATGGGCTTTCAGAATTTGTGACTTTTGTCGGATTTTGAGACGTGGGCCCGGGGGCCGAGTTTGGGCCGATTTCGGATTTTGGCTATAATTATGTATTATTCTTGTGGAATTGATCCTTTATCCTATATTGATTGTATTGTACTGCTTGTGGCTAGATTCGGAACTTTTGGAGACCGATGTGAGGGGCAATGGCATTTTGGAGTAGAGTTTAGCCCGGATTGAGGTAAGTAACACTTTCAAACTTGGTTCTGAGGGTTCAAAACCCCGAATTATGTGTTATGTGATTGGTATTAAGGTGACGCACATGCCAAGTGACGGGCGTACGGGCGTGCACCGTGAGAATTGTGACCTGGTCGATTCCACGGCACTGTCTAGTGGTTCTATCTTGTTGATATCCATGTTTTCATCATGTGATAAAGTAATTGAGCTGTCACTCATGCTAAATATCATGTTTAGGCTTTATGCCGACACGATTGGGACCCATATGGTCGTTTCTTGCTGTTGTCTTACTAATTTCATTGATATTTCGTACTCAGTCATATTTATTCATTTTATATCATACCTCAATCTCAGTTGTTAATTATTGATACATCATATCTTTATTTTTCGGCTAGTATCATGACATTGTGAGACCGTGAGAGAGAGACTGGAGAGGTTGATGACTGAGTGAGACCGAGAGCCTGATTATGAGTGACATTTATGGGATCGGGCTGCACGCCGCAGCAGTTATACTAATTTATGATAGCGCTTGGGCTGAAGGAGCCCCTCCGGAGTCTGCACACACCCCCAGTGAGAACAGTTGATATTATTGAGGGATGGATCTTTCCTGGATATCGATCTTGTCCGAAGTATTTTATACCTGGAGATGGATCTTCTCCGCGGGCTATATTTGCCCTACTCGGTACTGGGTGACTGATGGTCAGTGATGTATATATTCCAGGATGGATCTTCCCTGGACTGTTTGGGCCATATACAGTACCGAGTGATTGAGCATTTGAGAGTGAGCACATGAGGCTGTTAGCATGTGCATTGGCATGCTAGAAGTAGAGGAGTTATATTTTTTTTCTTATTATTCAGATTGATCCATTTTACTATCTTAAGATATCTATCAAACTTAAAAGCATGTCTATATTTCTGCACTATTATTTTATGTACTAAATTATGCCGGTTCAGTTCGTCACTACTTTCAGCCCATAGTTTGGGCTTGTTACTTATTGAGTTGGTTGTACTCACGCTACACCCTGCACCTGGTGTGCAGATCCAGGTATTTCTGGTTACGGTGGCTGCTGATTGAGGAGACATGATCTCGGAGACTATCGAGGTAGCTGCATGGCATTCGCACTCCTTCATTATCTTTATCTGTACTTTAGTTTTTACTCCTTAAATATTGTAGTAGACTATATGCTGACATAGATGCTCATGTACTCGGTGACACCCCGGTTTTAGGATAAATTGTATTATGTTGCGGGCTTATTTCGGTTCCAAAATGAGTTTTCTTAAATATTAATTGCTTCCGCCTATATTTTTAAAGCTTTTATTGTGTTGAGATAGTTGAGTAGTGGCTTTCCTAGTCCCACGATAGGCACCATCACGACGAATGATTTTTGGGTCGTGACAAGTTGGTATCAGAGTGATTGCTTATGCTTCACGCCAGTTGAAGCCTCATAAGAAGAACTACCTTGTTCATGATTTGGAGTTAGCTGCCATCGTTCATGCATTGAAGATTTGGAGGCATTATCTCTACGGTGTATCCTGTGAGGTGTTTACGGATCATCAAAGTCTCCAGCACTTATTCAAATAAAAGGATCTAAATTTGAGGCATCAGAGATGTTTGGAGCTACTAAAGACTATGATATCACCATTCTGTATCATCCCGGGAAGGCCAATGTGGTGGTCGATGCCTTGAGTAGAAAGGCGGTGAGTATGGGTAGTCTTGCATTCATTACTGTTGGAGAGAGACATCTTGTAGTTGATGTTCAGGCCTTGGCCAACCGGTTTGTGAGATTGGATATTTCGGAGCCCAGTCGGGTTCTAGCTTGTGTGGTTTCTCGGTCTTCCTTATATGATCGCATCAGAGAGCGCCACTATGATGATCCACATTTGCTTGTCCTTAAGGACACGGTTCAGCACTGTGATGCCAAAGATGTGACTATTGGGGATGATGGAGTATTCAGGATGCAAGGTCGGATTTGTGTGCCCAATGTGGATGGGTTACTTGAGTTGATTCTTGAGAAGGCCCACAGTTCGCGGTATTCCATTCATTCGGATGCCGCGAAGATGTATCAGGACTTGAGGCAGCACTATTGGTGGAGGAGAATGAAGAAGGATGTAGTGGGGTTTGCAGCTTGGTGCCTTAACTGTCAGCAGGTGAAGTATGAGCATCAGAGACGAGGTGGATTGCTTCAGAGATTAGAGATTATAGAGTGGAAGTGGGAACGGATCACCATGGACTTTGTAGTTGGACTCCCATGAACTTCGAGGAAGTTCGATGCTATTTCGGTGATTGTGGATCGGCTGACCAAGTCCGCGTACTTCATTCCAGTTGGTACTACCTATTCTTCGGAGCGGTTGGCTGAGATTTACATCCAAGAGGTTGTCCGCCTTCACGGTGTACCAGTTTCCATCATTTCAGATAGAGGCACACAGTTTACATCACAGTTTTGGAGAGTCGTGTAGCGAGAGCTGGGCACCCAGGTTGAGTTGAGCACAACATTTCACCCTCAGACGGACGGACAGTCTGAGCGCACTATTCAGATATTGGAGGACATGTTACGCGCTTGGGTCATTGATTTTAGGGGTTCTTGGGATCGGTTTCTGCCACTCGCGGAGTTTGCTTACAACAACAGTTATCAGTCGAGTATCCAGATGGCCCCGTATGAGGCATTGTATGGGAGGCGGTGTAGATCTCCGGTGGTTTGGTTTGAGCCCGATGAGGCTAGGATACTTGGTTCAGGATGCATTAGACAAGGTTAAATTGATTCAGGAGCGGCTTCGCACGGCGCCGTCCAGACAGAAGAGTTATGCCGACAGGAAGGTCCGTGATGTGTCTTACATGGTTGGGGAGAAGGTTCTGCTAAAGGTTTCAACCATGAAGGGTTTATGAGGTTCGGGAAGAAGGGCAAGTTGAGCCCTCGGTTCATTGGGCCTTTTGAGGTACTTCAGAGGATTGGGGAGGTGGCTTACAAGCTTGCCTTGCCACCTAGCTTGTCAAGTGTGCATCCAGTATTTAATGTTTCCATGCTCCGGAAGTATATCAGCGATCTGTCTCATGTGTTTGGATTTCAGCACGGTTCAGTTGGATGGTGATTTGACTTATGATGTGGAGCCGGTGGCCATTTTGGATCGGCAGGTTCAGAAGTTGAGGTCAAAGGATATAGCTTCAGTGAAGGTGCAGTGGAGAGGTCAGCCTGTGGAGGAGGCTACTTGGGAGACTGAGCGGGAGATGCAGAGCAGATATCCACTCCTATTTGAGACTCCAGGTATGTTTCTAGACCCGTTCGAGGATGAACGTATGTTTAGGAGGGGGGATGTAATGACCCGGACGGTCGTTTTGAGAGTTGTGACCTCGTTCCCCCATTCACTGCTCCATTTGTGCTTTATAGCTGTTATATGACTTATCGGGTTAGTTAGTTCAGGTCCGTAGAGAATTCAGAGAGAAATGAGACACTTAGTCTCTTAAATGGAAAGCTTAAGTTGGAAAAGTTGACTGAATGTTGATCTATGTGTAAACGACCTCGGATTTGAATTTTGATAGTTTAGTTAGCTCTGTTGGGTGATTCTGGACTTAGGAGCATGTCCGGATTGTGATTTGGAGGTCGGGAGTAGAATTAGGCTTGAAATGGCGAAAGTCGAATTTTTGGAAAGTTTGACCGGGGGTTGACTTTTTGATATCGGGGTTGGATTCCAATTCCGAAAGTTGCATTAGGTTCGGGGGGTCATTTGTGACTTGTGTGCAAAATTTGAGGTCAATCGGACGTGATTTGATAGGTTTCGATGTCGTTTGTAAAATTTAGAAATTTCGAAGTTCCTTAGGATTGAATCCGTGTGTGATTCGTATTTTTGATGTTGTTGAAGGTAATTTGAAGATTCGATTAAGTTCGTATGATGTTTTAAGACGTGTTGGTATGTTTGGTTGAAGTCCCGGGGGCCTCGGGTTGATTCCGGGTGATTAACGGGTCAAGATTTGAAGTTGTAAGGCTACTAAAGTTTGGACTCAGCTAGTGTAATCGCACCTGCGGAAGTCTCACCGCAGATGCATGTCCACATAAGTGAGAAAAGGGGTCGCAGAAGCGGCCAAGGATGCTTTGGTCATAGGCCACATGTACGGATAGGCGCGCGCAAAAGCGGTTTGCGCAGGAGCGGACGTTGGGCTCAGATGCGGAGAATGGCGCACCTGCGAGGGCTAATCCGTACATGCGGTGTGCGTAGAAGCGGGCTATCGGGCGCACCTACGAGACCGAAGAAGCGACCAAGTCGCCGCAGGTGCAGAAGGCCTGGGCAGAGTTTTGAAATGCGGGACTTCGAGATTTTTCATCATTTCTAACATTTTGAGCTCGGATTTTGGAGGTTTTTGAGAGGATTTTCAAGGGGATTCTTGAGGTAAGTTCCTTGTCTTCATCTTTCATCAATAGTTATGTTTCCCCACTGATTTTCCACCTAGATAGTGTGTTTTTGATGTGTAAATTAGGGGTTTGAGGCTAGGGATTTGGAGAGTTGGTTTTGAGGATTTGAATGACCAATTAGTGTCGGATTTTGATGAATTTGGTGTGGTTAGACTCGTGAGTGAATGGACTTTCGTATTTTGGCTATAATTACGTATTTTTCTTGTGGAATTGATTCATTTATCCTATATTGATTGTATTGTACAGCGTGGCTATATTCAGGACTTTTGGAGACCGATTTGAGGGGCAAGGGTATTTTGGAGTAGAGTTTAGCCCGGATTGAGGTAAGTAACACTTTCAAACTTGGTTCTGAGGGTTCAAACCCCGAATTATGTGTTATGTGATTGGTATTAAGGTGAAGCACATGCCAAGTGACGGGCGTACGGGCGTGCACCGTGAGAATTGTGACCTGGTCGATTCCACGGCACCGTCTAGTGGTTCTATCTTGTTGATATCCGTGTTTTCATTATGTGATAAAGTAATTGAGCTATCACTCATGCTAAATACCATGTTTAGGCTTTATGCCGATACGGTTGGGACCCATAGTGGTCGATTCTTGCTGTTGTCTTACTGATTTCTTTGATATTTCGTACTAAGTCATATTCATTTATTTCATATCATATCTCAGTCTCTGTTGTTAATTATTGATACATCATATCATTGTTTTCGGGCTAGTATCATGACATTGTGAGCCCGTGAGAGAGAGACTGGAGAGGTTAATGACTGAGTGAGGCTGTTGGCCTGATTATGAGTGACA
Organism: Nicotiana tomentosiformis; assembly: GCF_000390325.3. NCBI lineage: Eukaryota > Viridiplantae > Streptophyta > Magnoliopsida > Solanales > Solanaceae > Nicotiana > Nicotiana tomentosiformis. The sequence continues at coordinate 56,228,278 of NC_090817.1, forward strand.
TTTATGGGATCAGGCTGCACGCTGCAGTGGTTATACTGATTTATGATAGCACTTGGGCTGAAGGAGCCCCTCCAGAGTCTGCACACACCCCCAGTAAGCGCGGTTGATATTATTGAGGGATGGATCTTCCCTGGACATAGATCTTGTCCGAAGTATTTTATACCTGGAGATGTATCTTCTTCGCGGGCTGGATTTGCCCTACTTGGTACTGGGTGACTGATGGTTAGTGATGTATATATTCCGGGATGGATCTACCCTGGGACGTTTGGGCCATATACAGTACCGAGTGATTGAGCATTTGAGAGTGTGAGCACATGAGGCTGTCAGCATGGTGCATCACATACAACATGTATATTGGCATAGTAGAAATAAAGGAGTTATATTTTTTTTTCATATCATTCAGATTGATCCTTTTTACTATCTTAAGATATCTATCAAACTTAAAAGCATGTCTATATTTCTGCACTATTATTTTATGTACTAAATTATGCCGGTTCAGTTCGTCACTACTTTCAGCCCATAGTTTGGGCTTGTTACTTATTGAGTTGGTTGTACTCACGCTACACCCTGCACCTGGTGTGCAGATCCAGGTATTTCTGGTTACGGTGGCTGCTGATTGAGGAGACATGATCTCGGAGACTATCGAGGTAGTTGGATGGCGTTCGCAGGCCTTGACTCTCCTTCATTATCTTTATCTGTACTTCAGTTTTTACTCCGTAAAAATTGTAGTAGACTATATTCTGACATAGATGCTCATGTACTCGGTGACACCCCAGTTTTAGGATAGATTGTATTATGTTGCGGGCTTATTTCGGTTCCAAAAAGAGTTTTCTTAAATATTAATTGCTTTTGCCTATATTTTTAAAGCTTTTACTGTGTTAAGATAGTTGAGTAGTGGCTTGCCTAGTCCCAAGATAGGCGCCATCACGACGGTTGGTTTTTGGGTCGTGACAATTCTTGACCTAATTGACAAGCCCAGTACGAAAATACACCCAACCAAAACAACCCCATATCTCCATTGTGGCGATCCAAGCTATCCTATTTGCACCAATCAGAGCACGCTACGTCATTCTCCAATCTCACTCACAGAACAAACACAAAAGATCTGAGCCATTGATCCAAACCATTGACGGCCCACGATTATCCCTATTTTTTCTTTTAATTTTAACATGTTATCAGATATTATCTCCATCGTTGGATAACACAAATCCAACGGTTCCCGTATTTTTCCAAATTAATTTCTTTAAACACATAAAGCCCCTATTTATCAGGGTCATTGATCAAATGATTAAATGACCCATATTCCATCTCTCAACCATAACCCTCAAAGACCAACCCCCAATCCCCTAACCCTAAATCATTTCCCCTTTGACCCTTCCGCCCTTCTTTCCCTTTTCTCTCTCACTTCTCTCAACTTCACAGACATGGTCAGCAAAGAAAACTTGCACAACTTCATGCAAGGCTTCAAATCAACAAGAGATTCATACTTTATGTCTCTCCATCCCCCCGAATCCCACTAGTTTCACCGTTTTGCTCTCCAAATTTGAGAGATTATACACGGCTTATGAGGTCAAAATACCATTCCTTTGTTCTTTTAAATCAACTTGCAGATTTATCTCCTTTGTCCCTAGGAGATGAAGCCAGTGAGCCCAGTTTCCATTCTCGTTGTTAGAATTTAAAAACCTCGATTCGAAACCCTAGATATAATTGATGAACTTTTATTTCATCTGGTTTCTCCACTCACTCTGCCAAAACGGAGCATGCATATGCACAATTCAGAGTTTCATCACAAATATTCTGTACCTAAAGGTCAAACGCAGTGACCTCTGGGTTTTAGGATTTGTCCGCTGGTTCTTTGCCTTCAGTAGTCGACAACTCTCCACTTAGGTAAAAACTATCATGAATTCCCCTCCATCTTTTAGATTTTTTCACTCGATTAGCTATCATCACCTACCATGTGTCACTCTCCACTACTGATTTGAATCTGAAATCCTAAGAGCCTTAAATGACACTATGAATAGATCTCTTTAATGTTCTCACCAAGGACGACCTAACATTGAAATCATCTACACAATCACTTAAGAGCAATTTTGAGATCAAAAGCCTAGGGTTCCTTACTGTGCTTTACCTTTTCGTTTCTGAGTATTGTCGCTGCTTCGAGATTGAAGCCTCTAAGGTCTTAAGCAACTAAGAGATATCCTTGTTTGGTCTACTACCCTCAAAAGGGTTAGTGCATCCCCCATATATCTCTTTTGCTCATCTCTTTGTACACTATAAATGTGTTAGTTATCTTCTGAGCAATTACAATAGTTTATGGTGTTTGTAATTGGTATGGGAATGTTTATGTTATGATAGTTTATCGTCTGCTTGTGATTATTTGTCATGCCTTTTAAGTCTTAATTGATGATTGATCAAGTTATTAAGTGATTCTTGATAATTTTCATTTCTAAGTTCCAATAGTCTACATGTTTAAGTTGTAATGTGTCTTGAATGATTGTTCATACTTACCTAAACTTCACAGTTTTTCATTGATGTTTCTGCAGTGATCTTTGCCTTTACATATTGTGTCCCTGTATTCTATTAGTCTTATAGTCGAGTCAATTATTTGATAATTATAACTGAGATGAATCTGAAAATTCCTAAGTTCATATCATCTACATAAGCATGCAAATCTAAGTGCTTAGGTGCTTTTCTTCTCTATACTAGTATATGTTAACTTTGAAAACAACTTCTGGGCCGTTACTATGACATTCTCATGGTTATATCCAACTATTGGATGAATTTGCATGAAACCATCTTGTTTGAGTTAAAGTGTCTTCTTTTCATGAATCACAGTAGTGCTATTGTATACATTTTGTTAAGATGGAGTTATTCTTTTCTTCATAAAATGAGTCATGATCCTGTTTTGTTATAAGTGATTGATAATTGTTGTACAACTAAACTTAGTTGTCTCATGATCAGTTAAAACCTGCAGTTACATGTTCAATTTAAAACCTACTTGGTGTAGTACTTCTCTGTCTTTAATCTCTTTAAACTATTGCTGACTTTGTGAAGCTTACATGCATTTATCTTTAAGATCACCTTCCATATAAGTAAGACATAGTTATTCTGTTGTAATCAAGTGATAACTTTTAGAAGCTGAAGCATGACCACTTCATACTTAAATACTAAGCTAGACTTATATTTGAGTTAAACTTGTTTTGATGCAATACTTCCTTTATCTGTAACTCCCTCTCTTAATGACATGTTTAGCTTGATCATGTAATGTGAAAAGCTCCCTTGTCTATATGAAGTCATAACCTCACTTGAAGTGTTCATGTAACTAACTGAATACTATATGTTCCTATTTGATTCTTGATTTCATGCTCTGACCTAAACCACCCCAGTCCTTTCCCTATTGTTAATTTGAAACTAAACCTAGTCCTTTAAACCTTATGAGGTACTTTGTTGATACTGTTTGAACATGATGGCATGTTTAAGGATAATGTTGTTAGGGATATAACTATGTTGAGCTCTTAGGGATTCCATATTAAAATTTGTGAACTTGTAGTCATGTTGAGGTTTAATCCTATTTTTTGATATCTTCTATAAGAGTATCCAGTCATAATTGTTTTTCCTGAATCTTTATTGATGACCTTTAAAGTATTAAGTAGTATTATCAACTCATGTATGTGCTAGAAGCAAACCAATCAGTTGACAGTTAGTTTGCCAGAGACAGGAGTATCTGTATCTTTGTGTTATTGCATATATGAACCCTGTATTGCCGGCCTTCCCTTTGAGTGTGCTCTCCTCTAATGCTCAGACCTTTACAATATGCTTGTGATGTTTCTGCTCCTCTCCTGTGTGCATTCGAAAGTCAGACCTTTAAATTAACTTGATATGTATTCTTTTGTTTGGTATCAAATGTAGACTGTGTGTTCTTATGTTAGGAAGAAAAGTATATTTTTGTGGTAGGTAATGCTATAGTATTAGTTTACATTGAAAGGGCCTCATTGGCATTTAAACCTATAAATAAAACATGTTGTTAGTGTTTAAGGGTATTTCAGAGTAGAGTTTAACTCTTGGTTGGGCTGCCCTCCTCGGCACAAGCATTGCCCTGGGCCTTGAGTTTCTTCGGAACTTTAAAGTGCCGAGGGATTCAAAGGGGTCATCGACCTTGAGTAGAACTTCCTCCTTAGCCATTAATTAATTGACACATTTGTTTCTTTAGGGGTTTAATGTTTAATGACGACGAAAGGTCTCAATGTAAATTATTTACCATGTATAACTACCACATTAGTATATTTTCCCATAGTATTTGAATATTGATAATTTCTTGTTCCAGTCATCTGTTTATATATGTTACATATATGCTTGAATATGTTGAAAATATGGAGTATGCATCTAATGACTTTTCTTTCTTTTTGGGCATGTACACATTTGGACCTGCTGAGTTCCTAAGGAACTCAGGCCCAAACCAGCCTTGTTGCATTTTTCTGGAGGGTTTAGTCAGCTATAGCTGTATCTTCCAATTGCTGGGCCTATTTTCTTGAGGCCCAACCATCAGAGTCCAGTCCTCTTTCCCTCATTTCCTTCGTTATTATTTATTACTTCTTTAATCTAGTTTACTGCTTCATTACGTTTACCTACTGTCCTTGTCATTTTATCGTATTTTCTTATCATGTATTTAACACTCATATATTAGATCATGTACTTTACCTTCATGCTTTAATATCACATGAAACATAGGCAAGCTTTAAATAATATAGGATTTAAAGAGAATTAGTTAGTAATTAATATTCACTTTGCTAATTATAATTTATTCATATCATTACCATGATCTCACTCACTTGCTTTTTCTTAAAAAATTTTGAAGCCCAGAATATAATCGAAACAGCGCCGCCCCATTTTCAGAAAGGAAGATTAGAAAAGAATCGTCGATTTTACTAACAAGAGGTAAATTAGATTTTTATAAAAACAGTGTAGCACTATCGCCCAAAGAATGGATTTCCAAAAGACTGCCTCTTTTCTGATTTTAAAATCAAGGTACATTTAGATCCACTTTCATACAAATATCTTTTAGAGTTATATAAACACCCTATTTCGACCGCTTCCATAACTTTATCTTATTTTTTACAAGCCTTATAAAATATGGACTACTTTCAGAACTCTTTTAACCTATCTCTAAACCCCTTTTAATTTCAAATCCCTCTTAAGTCTTATATCCCTCTTAAATACCCTCCCTTAGATATATATATAGTAAGTCGTACTTTTAATAGTAATTAAGCATAGTATAAATAACTGATCCCTTAAAATTAGTCTAAGTCCTATGGAGCTACCTCAGGTAGATTTTAAGGGGTGCCTAACACCTTCCCCTTAAAAGAACAAGAATCTTTACCCATAGTCTCCCCAGTTTGCAGACCTATAAGGAATATGACTTAGTAATTAAATAGGTACCCTGATATACCTTTAAATATTAGGTGGCGACTCTCTTTCATCAACAACAGACAAACCATAAGTTGAATCATGTCTTGACTAGTGCAAAATAGGGTGCAATAATATGGCGACTCTGTTGGGGAAACCCCACTTAGGTTCTGACCTTAGCAGACTTAGACTAATTTAGCATCTAGATTTATTTATAATTTCTTTGATTATGGTTAAAATTGCAAATACATGCTTACCTGCTTTATTTGCTCTTTATAATTATCATGCTTATTGCTGCTATACCCTTGTCTATCACTGCTTTATATATATACTATCATCACATTTCTTCTTATCGATTCTTGGTCGTACACTATCAAACACAATGGCACACGAGTGTTGTCTTTTACACCCTCCTGAACCTTCTTTTCAATACTCTCTAGTTTCAGAGAATGGCTTTGTAAGGTCAACTGACATAACTTCTCACAGTCTTCAGTCCAATTCAAAAGTAGGAAATACTCTACTCTAGTAAAATAGGTCATACTGCATAAACCTTAGGTGAGTCAGTCCTTGGCACCGACACACAATTAGGAAAGCCACCCTAATGTCAATGGGTCATGCACCCAACGACATGACTTCTGTGGAATGACAAACCAACTTGACAGGACACTTAAAGATCCGAAGAAAATACTTACCCAAATATCTTTCTTTTCCCACCTTAGAAAATGGAAATAACCGAAACATCCCTGAGATGGGTGCTCACTCGCCTGTTGGTAGAATTTTGGGATCCGGCTAAGATGGTGTTCAAATTTGCCGACTGTGAGTTAGTCCCGACACTAGAAGAAGTCACAAGTTTCACAGAGCTGCCATTCAACGGAAGAAAGCCAATATTACCAGTTACTATGCCTGGTTACCGGTTCTTCGATGCCTTAGGCCTTACCAACAATAGGAGTCTCAGAAGTATCGAGGACGGATGGGTGAGCCTCGACCAGTTGTTAGACAGGTTTGGGCACCATGAAAGCTACGAACGGTATCCAGGGGAGTTTCAGTGTGAACAAGCGACGTGGGAGAGTCTCAGGCCTATCAGTTTCTCAATGGAACTGTTGGGACTATTGGTCTTCCCGCAGCGAAAGGGCCGTATCAACATCAACTTTTTACTAGTGGTTCTGGCAACCTTCTGTGGCAGTCTTCAAACTACTTTGGTGCCGATGGTATTAGCTGAGGTGCTGAGGGCTCTATCTATCCGCATATGCATGAGGGTATGATTTCTTTAAAGGTTGTAACTTGCTGCTTAAGATCTGGGCTACTGAACATTTCTTCCAACGAGAGGCCACCATTGACTACTTCGTGGGCGTCAGCAATATGATCCGCATCCACAATGAAAGAATGAGACATTGGGTCTCCCCACATGGGCAAGAAGAGTGGACGGAAACACTGACCAATCTGACTGGAGAACCGATCAACTGGAAGCTATCCTGGTTAGGTGGAAGGGCAATCTTGAGGACTCCTCAGAAATACTTCATTGAGTTGATCGGACTGGAAGGTATTCAACCATACTCACCCTTGCGGGTCCTCGGACAGCTCGGGATGATCCAAGATGTGCCTCTGTGGACAAGGACAACGCTATACTAGGATGAGTACAACGGGAAAATTCCCATTCCCAGGATAAGAAGGCTACAAGAAGAGTGGAACGACCTGGTCACAACGCCTATGGGTCAAAACTCGTGGTGAACTCCTGAGTATTATGTCTAGATCAACGAAGAAGAAAAGTTGGCCTAACCAAGCAGAGAAAGTATAGCCTGGTTAGAGGACGCGGTGGCTGCTTTACAGATTTACCATGAGATCCTGCCACATTATCTTGTGACCACTTCAATGCACCGTCAGAATGTTAAGAGACAGGGGTTGGTCATTTTCATCATTGTTTTTGAGTTGGAAGCCTCGGTTTTGGGAGATTTTGGAGGGGTTCTTTTTTACGTCTCGCGTTTTCATACGTTAAAGTTTCGTTGTAAGTTAATCGACGTAAGTTCGGGAATGAGGTTATTTTGGGATTATAAGCATTATGCTATTTAAAACATGTGATGAGTAAATTCGTGAAGGAGAGAGGGTAAGCAAATAGAAGGAAATGAGTTTCGTCGAAATTTGGCAATTTGGAATAAAATATGGTCTATAATACACCGTATTTATGGACTAGTGTCATAGAAGGTACCATATGACCATAGTAGTATGATAAATAAAGTGTATTAAAAATGAGTAGTATTTTAAGTAATTTGAGATAATTCTTAATTATGTGAGTAATTGGTTAATTATTAGTTTAATGAGAGATTAACCATGTAATTAAGAATTTGTGAATAATTGTAGGTGGGGACAAAGCCCCCCCTCACGTGGCAGCAAGTGGAGGAATATTGGATAAGTGACTCTTGACTTTAGACCATTGAATTAAGAGGACACATGGATAATATCCTAATCCACTCCTTGCAAACACGTAGAAAGAGAAGTCATAATAGTCATCCCTACACTTATCTTGAATTAATACCAAACTTCATTTGGTAAGGAAGTTATACAGAATGCAAAGCCAAGAACAATACTCATCTCTACACTTAACTTGAATTAATACCAAACTTCATTTGGTAATGGAGTTATACAGAATGTAAAGCCAAGAACGATAATCATCCCTACACTTATCTTGAATTAATACCAAACTTCATTTGGTAAGGGAGTTATACAGAAAGGCAAAGCCAAGAACGAAGGTGATGGGATTTGGAAATTCATACGAGACTCTATATTATAATAGCAACGATATTTTTCGATTCTAAGGGAGTACGGTGTAATCCTTCTCAAGAATATCATACGGATTTTTTCCTACTCCAGTTATGTTAAGGCTAACCCCTTCCTTCATTTTGGCATGATCTCGTAATTACATGTGTTTGATAACGAGGCATAAAGAGAAGTTCATACTCCCGAATTTATATACATTATCCTAGTCTCATAAATTACAGTATTCTCCTTATCGGGACTTCATATTTAATTGAGTATTGTCTTCTTCCAGTCAAGAGAGCAGAGAGCCTATATATACAGTATTACAGTACTTTCATTACCATCGAGCTATAATCGATAGGCAGGCCCCTATTGGGCAACCTCTGATCAGATGGTAAGTTATATACCGAGCCTATTGTGACCGAGCGCCTATGAGCGAGCCCAGAATGGCCGAGATACAAAGCTTAGTATGGCCGAGCGCCTATGAGCGAGCCTACTACGGTGGAGCAGTTACACATTCCGAGCCTTATAGGGCCGGACACTTATTTTACTTACTATATTGAGAGAGTTGAGTCAGTATCAGCAAGTAAGTATATCTCCAGATCATCTTTGACTCCCAGTTACTTTCAGTTATTATATTATCAGTTCAGTTTCAGCTTTCAGTTATTTTATTGCCATGCATACTCGGTACATTATTTCGTACTGATGTCCCTTTTTCTAGGGACACTGCATTTCATGTGTGCAGGTTCAGACACACAGGCGGGTAGACCTCCTCAATAGGTGTTGCTCGAGTTCAGCTTTATCAGTAAGCTCTACGTCCTTCGGAGTTGCCGGGTCTAGAAGTTTTATGTACATATTGTGTTTATATGTATATAGGTTATGGGTAGGTCGGGGCCCTGTTCCGATCACGGTAAATCCATCAGTAGAGGCTTGTAGGTATAACATGTCAGTTAGTGCAGTATGTTGGGCTTGTAGGCCTTGTATGCATATTTTGTTGGTTTGTCAGCTGTAGTAGTTATGACGGCCTTGCCGGCCCAGCTTTATATTGATGTTTAGTCAGCGTTGGTTTCCATTTAGTTTTATATTTTGCTTTGCAAATTATCTTGCAATGTGGCCCATGGCCAAAGTATGACATTATATATTCAGAGCCCCTTAGTCGCAAGTTGGTACGCAAGGATAGATGAGGCACCGGGTGCCGGTCTCGTTCCCCCTCCTCCCCCAGGCTCGGGGCGTGACATTCTTCACGTGTTTGTTTGGGGTAAGTGTTCTATATCCGAAATTGATTACATTTCATGATTCTATAATTATTTTCATCATTAAATTAGTGAATCGAATGAAAGAAAATTGGAAATTTTGTAAAATCTTTCAAAATGTAAAATGAGGATTTGAAGGGAGATTCGATATCGAAATTTGATAATTTTGGTATGGTTGGACTCATATCGGAATGGGTGTTCGGGTTTTGTGAATTTTTATCGGGTTCCGAGGTGCGGGCCCGGGGTTAACTTTTTGGTTGACTTTTTTGTTTTAATTAAAAACTGAAGCTTTACTATCCGGAATTGTCTCCTATGAGTTTTATTTATATTATGAAGTTAGTTTGGCTAGATTTGAGCCGTCCGGAGGTTGTTTCACTCAAGAAGGTCATTTTTAGAGTATCGGTCTAGCTTCGTTGAGGTAAGTATCTTGCCTAACTTTGTGGGGGAGGGGGGAAAAGGGGGGAATTACTCCCTTAGGATTTGAGTCGTTTGTGCTATTTTGTGTAATATGAAAGCCGTTTACGCTAGGTGACGAGTACGTACTCGGGCTTACATGTGAAAATTCTATCGGTTTAAACTCTTAGGCATCCTTTATGTATTTATTGGAATTGTTAGCACATGTTATATCCTTTACTCGTCATGTTTACCATTACCTGCCTTATTTGAAGTTGTCGTTACATGTCACATTCTTTACTTGCTGAACTTGCTCTTATATACTTTATTTGGAGTTGTTACCACTTTTACAATTACGTGATTTCTTTATTTGTTGAGTTGCCATCTCATGGAGATATTTTCACTAATGAGTGTATCCTTAACAATTAATTGGAATTGAAGTTAGCGAGAGGCATAAATCTATTTTACTTGAAGTGATGTTTAAAAGAGGTGTGGTTCCTTGCTGAGTTACTTTTTCGTTCACGTTGTTGTTATTGAGATTATATACTCGTTGTGTTGAGCCGTGGGCTATCTGTTGTGAAATTATTGACATCGTTGAATCTTTGGAAAGGTTGTGGTGTACGGGTACTTGTGATACGAATTAATTATGTTGTGTTGTTGTGACGATAGTACATGTGAATTGTTGTGTGATTGGGTTGTTGTTATGCGGAATATAAGAGACGAGGGCTGGTCATTTCCTTTATTCTTAATTATCTTATTAATCAGGTTAAATTAATTCACGTGGCAAATTAAATTGTATCTTTTGCGGGTAAACCTCCATAACGATACAAGTCATGTTTGCGACATTAATGACTTTGTTTAATTATCTTTTTCTTCTTTTCATATTTATTTCGCAGAGAAACAGTGGTAGTGCGACCACGAAGAAAAGACTAACTTTGTTTTGCTCTATTTCAGCAAAACTACGTGGTTGATTGAAGTCCTTTGCTTCTACCTACCCACTGCACCATTCTTTTCGGTGCCTACTTTGCTCTCACCCCATTCAACTTTTTTCTGGCGAGCCCCTCATGGTTCTTTTTTGTGACTATGGTGTCAGGTGTATGCCATCTCCCACAACTATAAATATTAGATAAATTTATTCATCGAGATTTAAGTAGATGAAGGAAATAATTTTTTATGTATTAGTTGGATTGAACACAAAGTTTAAAAATATAAATACGACTTATGAATCTTATGGTCTTAAATTAAAGATGTATATAATATATCAAACGTGATCTTACAATATCATGTTATTCCTGAAATAGAATGTCACTAAAGATAAAATGAGAAATTTTGAATTATACGTTAACTAAATATAAAAATGCGATATTTTTTTTAAGATAGACTAAAAAGTAAAGTGAGACACATAAGTTAAACCGAGAAAAATGTTATGCATTTAATATTCAAAACAGATATTTAAAATTCATTATTGAATTGTTCCAAATTCATATTACATAGAATTTTCAATCAAGAACAAAACGCTTCTTATTATGACTTTCTTCATTCTCTAAACTTAAGTTTGTAATTAAAAATAAAAGAATCTTGTCCATCCAATGATCACAATACTTGTGGTACGTACGCCAGATAGGTTGCAAATACTAGTTTGACGTGTGCATTATATAAGTAATAAAAAAGAAATTACTAAAATGAAAATAAAAAATTAATTTAAATAGAGAAATCACATGAAAAGTATAATTTAATAAGCTAATAGAATTAAATTTTGAAAACTTATCAATGTTGTATAAAATAAAGTATTTTCACGTGAGATGTGGATGCCATGGATTGGGTAAAGGAGAAATCAATTGTCTAATGAGAACTTACACATTTAAAATATAACATAGTAATTTCATCAATAAGCTATCATAGTATCACAAAACTTAGTAATAAAATGCACTCAAGTATGTGACTAGTAGTCAACGACGAGATTAAGATTCAAATCTACATAAGCAACAAAAATAAAATTTTTATTTGCTTAAATTTTAATGGAAAAAATTATTTATTTTTTACTCATTAAAAATAGAAAATACTCGATAAAAAAGTTTAAATGTATCTAAACTAATCGAAACACCTTAATATATAAACAACAAAATAGGTTGTAATAGAACGAGTATCAAGTGTGCCCAGCTGGCCACCTAATCTAGAAAATCTTTACCCTCGTTTCAATTTAGACGAGATCAATTCAATTTAGATGAAATAGTTTGATTCGGCACGGAATTTAAGAAAAAAAAAATTTTTGAAACTTGTTTTCTTAAAAGCTTAAGGGGTAAAAATTTTGTAGGGTCGTGACATTTGGTGGTTATAAAAGATTCTTATTAAGGGTAAAACGAAAAGTTTAAAGTTAAATTATTTTCAAATTTAAAAATATATCATTTATTTTAAAACAGACTAAAAAAGAAAGTTACTCGTCTAATTTTACAAGAGGGAGTATATCTTGTCTTTGATATTATCCCAAACCAAACCTTTGTCTGTTTTTTTTTAAATTAATTTTTTTAATCATTGCCTTGTTACAGTTGCTAGTATTAAAGAATAGCTGATATTTCTGTTACGGCTACAGACGGAAACAAACAAACTCAGGTTATAGCGGAGACATAACTACTTTCAACGATTGTGGAGTGAGCCAACACCTTTCCCTCTCTCTGCTCATTCACACACAGTCATGGAGACGCCGTTGCTCAACGGTTTCTCCGGTGACGACCACCAACTCATCGGCGCCGACGGTGATTACCGGCCTGCCAGAAGTCTAAAAATATGGTGGGCTATTTTCTGCATTGAGAGTGTTAAGCTGTGGAGGATAGGAGGTCCTATAGCCTTCAACATAATCTGTCAGTATGGTGTGAACTCTCTTACTAATATATTTGTTGGACATCTTGGAGATATTGAGCTTTCTGCTATCTCCATTGCTCAGTCTGTCATTGGTACCTTCTCTTTCGGCTTCATGGTCAGCTCTCTCTTCCCTTCTTAATTTCCATGTGTAACAGTACATGTAAAAATATAAATGTTGATATTGATCGTGCAGTAGTATTTTTCCTTGAATTTAACATAGAGCACATCTTAGGTGCTTAGTAGTCTATAAGCAGTAATTCATTTGAACCTACTGCCTTTTGCTGACATTCACTGCTAAAAATCCACTTAAAACCGTCCGAAAAAACTGATCAAATTCGGTCTAGCCAATAACCGTGCAAAACGTGACCATTTACGTGTGGTCGATAATTTAAAGGTCGGTAGAGCATACCGATCAAAGTCGGTCAAAAATTACCGACCAACTTTGGTCGGTATGCTCTACACTACTATCTGACAATTTAAATGACTAACCGACCAATATTGGTCGGAATATTATTTTAATAATTTACTTTTACCGACCAACGTTTGTCGGTGTGCTAAATTTAATAATTTTGGTTACCGACCAACTTTACTTTGGTCGGTAAAGAAAAATAAATTAATCATATAATATTTTAATTACCGACCAACGTTGGTCGGTATTAAAAAAAAAAAAAATTTTAAAATAATTAACATTTAACAATATCAACCAACGTTGGTCGGTAATCTGGATATGGCAGCCAACTTACAGACCAAAGTTGGTTGGTAATGTTGAATTTCTGGGAATTCAATGTGCATTACCGACTAACATTGGTCGGTATTTTGCAAAAAAATATTAAATTACTGACCAAGGTCAGTTGGTTTTCTAGGAATAATTTTGGCAGAAAATGCCTATTTTGGTAGCTACACTACTTGCCAAATAAAAACAGCATACCAATACCTCAAATTCACACCAAATAGCCCCCAATTCACCATAAACAACCCCTAATTCACCACAAATCCAACCAAACATCCAATTAATACTTTAAAACTAACAAGTACAATTAAACATCACAATTCAAAACCAATCAAAAACTAAGTAATTACAATAAGTTCAAAAATGTTCATTCTAATTCAAAACAAGTTCCATTAGTCTAGTTCAAAGTATATCAAAGTATTGGTCAAGGGGTGTTATATATCTACAACATCACCACTATATGATGAACTTTCATCTACAAGACGGTAAGAACGGTCTTGTGGAGGACGGGAAGAACGATCACGTGGAGGACGAGCAGAACGATCACTAGGAAGATGGGCAGAACGATCACGAGGAAAACGGGAGGAACGATCACGTGGTAGTCGAGCCTCTGGCTATGACTCACGAGATCGGGGTAACGGAAAAGTTCCAGTAGAAAGGAGAGTTCTGATCTGAGCTTGCATACCAAGGAATTGAGCATCTCCAAGCTTTTCTCTTTCCTTGGCCGCTTCTAGCTCGGATGTAAGCCTTGTCACTGCCTCCTGCATAGCCAAGATGCTCTCCCTATTAAGTGCCTCGCCTTGTGAGGAAGTCCATATTCCTAGCATTCCACACCTGTAGCGATGGAATTTTTTCTTAGGAAGCCCATATACTTTCCCTTTTTTTGGACCGCCAACAACCTCCAACCACATTCTTTCAGCATCCTCGTCCAAAGGTTGGGTTGGCTCGCCCGATTCACCAGCTGTCTGACTACGAATGAAGTCCTCCACGGTACTTTGGTAGCGACCCTATATTATTTTAAATTAAATTAGTATATAAAAAATCTTATAAAAGTAAATTATAACACTTAAGAAAAATTGAAAGCTTGCATATGTAGTCTCTGCCCGATTCTCGACCCAGTTATATGCATCCCCCTCTTTCTTCTTCTTTAAAATATGCGTCTCCGTGAATAGCTCATCTTGGTGCATTGGACGCCCATACTTCTTTTTTTAAAAATAAATTAATTTGGTTAATAAATAGAATTGATATACTTAGAAAAGTAAAGACGTAATAATTTAAGCAATTACCAATCTTCTTCTTATTGTCCCGATGCTGATAGCACCCCTAGTGTGCAAGGAGCCTCCCTTCTCGAATGAGCGAGTTTTCTTTGCTAGTTCGCTCTTCTTTAAGAAGTCTTCGGTCTGCCATTGCCTTAACAAATCATCCCATAAATGCTGCAGACACTAGTTCAAATCGAAACCTAGAATTTTTAGGAGGTGGAGGAGGAGGGGCAATGGCGGCAGTAGCAGCGGCGGCGGGGAGGGGACAGTGGCGACTTGGGGTGGCACAGAGGAGTGGGGAATGGGATGTGTGTGAGGGAGAAGAGAAGCAGTGGCGGAAAGAGGGGTTGTGGGTGTGAGGGAGAAGAGAGTGAGAGTTAGAAAATTTTGAAAAAAGAAAAAGAAAAATGAGTGGGAAACCCCGTATTTCAGATCTGAAATTAAAGGTACCGATCGACTTCGGTCGGTACACTTAAGTGACTATGGACTGTGTTTGATCATAGTTAACCGACCGACTTCGGTCGGTTATCTTTAAAAAAACCTAAATTAACTTTTTGTGTTATTATTTCTTAACTAATTATAAAATTTAAAAAATAATTATAAACTATAAGCATATATTTTATTCACATATATATTTACTAATAAATAATTATAAACTATAAGCATAATCTTTATAAATAATTATATTAACTAATTACTTTTAATAAACTATAAGCATATATTTTATTCACATATATATATAATTAATCAATCATAATAAACAAATAAAGATATATATATATATATATATATATATATATATATATATATATATATATATGAGACGTTTATTTTATTCGAATTCCACGTTTCGTCTTATAATTCATTCATTTTATAACTAATTACAAATCACATAGATTAATAAATATCAGTCAAGACGTTTTACCTTTGTATTCATCTATCTAATTTAAGTTTTTAAGTTATAATTAAGTATATGAGTCATTTCACACACACACATTGTATTTTAATTGATGATCAATCACATACATTACTACGCACGAAAACTTGATCAATTGATGAATTGGTAAACCAATATTATTCTATTTTAAATAAGTTTAGTCGATTGTTATATTAACTTATTTACTTAATGCTAATAACTTCTTTCGTTTATTTAATTTGTGATACATATATACATGTCAAAGAAGTTTAGTATTGTTCTATATTTCATTCATTCATAACTAATAGTGCATGATATAGATTAATCGATATAGGTTGAGACGTTTTGTTTTAATATTCATCGATACATCTAAGTAAGTTATAAGTCGATGAATCAATTTACAAATAGATATATTTGATGATGATCAACTATATATACTAATAAGATTATTGCTTCTTCACAAGTCTATCCCCAAAAAAACCCGACTCTGTAGCCCTAGCACTTTGCGTTCTTAGATACGACTATACCTATATATATATAAACACACTTCGTTGTACTACTTTAACTATATATAGCTTGTTATAGTATATGTTACTGCACCATTATTTGTATTGCAAAATATAGTGTTAGTGGGTTATATTTATATTATTTAGATATTAAATTTTAATGTGATTTAAAAGTTTGACCGTGATTGACCTATGAATCGACCGAAAGGTTGGTTATTTTCCAGAAATTACAGCTACCGACCAAAGTTGGTCGGTAAACTCTTCTCCTGTAATAACCGACCGACTTTGGTCGGTAACTTCAACTATAAATTTTATAAAATATTTTAAATAATAATATAATTATTAAAAGTTAAAAATATGGGTCCACCTGTTGATAATAAAAAAAGTGCTTTGACTAAGCAAGTCTGACCATTGCGGTCAAATGTTTAACCTATATACCGACCGATTTCGGTCGGTATGTAATTTAAAAAAAAATGTTGGATTTTACCGGATTTCTAGCGATGATTGATATACGTGTGTGTATGTTGAGTTAATTTGTAATATTTGGGTGTCTTAAGTAGAGAATGACTTTTTTTGAAAAGTTATCTCTAAAGTATTATAAATATAAGGACCCCATAGGTGAATTTGCAGTGTACTGTGGCTTCGTTGAATCGTGTAGGGAATTTCTTGTAATCCTCTAAAGTGTATATGGGTGGGCAGCGGTTCTTTTCTTCTTCAATTATGTTCCTATTTTTCTAACATTCTTAATAGAGTATACGGATAAATATATCTTTAAGGACAATATTATCACGTCAAAGCCTTTCTTCTTCAATTCCATTTCCTATTTTCTAACAGTGTATGTGGTTGTATATGTTAACAGAACCGACCCATTGCTTCAGAAGAGCACTAGGTGCAATGCCGTTTGTTTGCATATCTAGGAAAGTACTCATTTTATATACTGAGATGCTAATTTGAGTTTTATTTTATATTAGTAATAGTAGATTGGAATATTGATAGAATGATTGAAAACTTAGTTTACAGAGAAAACATAACATCTATATTCAAAAGTTGAATTCGCGAAGGTTATGAATGTAATTTGAAAAAGAAATTGTATTGAACATTTTGGTATTTTTGCAAAATGAAAAGAATTTCCCAAAACTGAGACAATGGGAGATAGTACCACTCTCACACAGAGGCGGAGCTAGGATTTGAAGTGTGTGAGTTCTAAATTTTAAAATAAAACACTACTTTCAGCGGGAATCGAACCCCCATCTTTCCCGGCAAACCCAGAGCCCCTACCGTTGAATCAAGACCCCTTATAGATTTAGTAAATACTTCAATACAAATACAGGTTCCAGAAAAAGTCACTGAATTCGCTCGAACCCGCACAAACTACTGTAGCTCGGCCCCTGCTCTCACACCTTGAACCCATATTAATATGGGAGTAGATGTGTATATTTTGATGTTCAACATGGGTTTTCAAGTTCAGAGAGATTTGATTTGTTTAACCAAAATAAGAGAGAATTAATTTGTCAGCATATCAATAGGTGAAGTAACAGTCCTCATAATATCACATTATTGATATTTTTTCAGTTGGGAATGGGAAGTGCGCTGGAGACACTGTGTGGACAGGCCTATGGTGCAGGGCAAATTCACATGCTTGGAGTTTACATGCAACGCTCTATCATAATTCTGTTTGTAACTTCTATCTTGCTCTTGCCCATCTATTTATTTGCAACCCCAGTGCTCAAGATGTTGGGCCAAGAATATGACATTGCTGAGCTTGCTGGGGAATATGCCATACTAATTATCCCTCAATTGTTTTCACTTTCTATCAATTTTCCAACCTCCAAATTCCTTCAAGCTCAAAGCAAAGTTGATGTGCTTGCCTGGATTGGATTTGTTTCTTTGCTAGTGCATGCTACACTCCTTTGGCTCTTTATTTATACGTTTGGCTGGGGTACAAGTGGTGCTGCCTTAGCCTTTGACATTACAAATTGGGCCATGGCAATTGCTCAGTTTGTTTATGTTGTTGGATGGTGCAAGGATGGGTGGAAGGGATTGTCGTGGGCAGCATTTAACGAAATATGGTCTTTTGTGAGGCTCTCCATTGCATCAGCTGTTATGCTATGCCTTGAGATTTGGTACATGATGAGTATTATCATCCTTGTTGGCCATCTCGACCATGCAGTCATCGCAGTTGGGTCCATTTCTATTTGGTGAGTTTACCTAAGTCTTTATGCTACTTCTCTTAGTGCTATGGCATTGGAAAGTTTAACAGAAATGTTTATGCACCAGTTTATTCTCTACCAAATCTTGTGCTTAAGTCTTGCCTATCCCTCGTGCCAGCATGGTGTTTGATATACAAATACTTCTTCCGCAGTACTCCCACAGCATCATATTTAGCAGAAAAATTATCAGTCCACTCTGTGGAATGAGATTCTCAAGTTCATTTCTGATTCTAATTGATTCTTCTGTTTTACAGCATGAACGTGAATGGGTATGAAGGCATGTTGTTCATTGGAATTAATGCTGCCATAAGGTAAAAAGTCTCGATAATTATTCAGAACTGCACTTAATTTTTTATGTTCATGTGAAGCAGTTGTGGTGCATCCTATATATGTCAATATGTAAACATGTAGATGAAGGGGCTCAAGTATATGCTCTCGGAATCTGGAGAAAATTACTATACCTCATATCCTTCCTGTCATTATTGTCTTTGTTTTTTATGTTCCAATTCAAAATTATCCTAATGCAGTTAAATTGCTTGCCAAATGCTTTTGTGAATTTTCAGTCACCGTGGACCTCTGAGTAATAGGAGAATGTTACCCGTGGTAGAATGTGATAATCCATAATAGTTGCCTTAAGTTTGTCAAATGCCAATAAGGAAGTGAAGGAGGCTTCCTGGATTTTAAATTCTCAGCTGAGATTGTTTGTTTTATTCCTTGTATCACCTCTAGTTTAATCCCCTAGCTAGTCTTCTTGCAACTTATTCACTTCTTTTCCTTTTTCCCCAGTGTACGGGTCTCAAATGAGCTTGGGCAAGGACATCCAAGGGCCACTAAATACTCTGTCTATATCTCAGTGTTTCAGTCACTTCTAATTGGGCTACTCTGTATGGTTATTGTATTGGTAGCTAGAGAGCATTTGGCCATTATCTTTACAAGCAGCAAGGATATGCAACAAGCTGTCGGTGATCTTGCTTACCTTCTTGGAATAACTATGGTTCTTAATAGTGTTCAGCCTGTTATATCAGGTATTGGCTTGGTTCACGCTAGCTGTTTCCTAGATTTGTATTTTCTGACAGGTCGATTTACTGTAATCTGTCGTGCCTCCTTACCATGTTAATTCATGAGGTACTCTTGCAGGTGTTGCTGTTGGAGGTGGATGGCAAGCTTTAGTGGCTTATATTAATCTGGGATGTTATTATGTATTTGGACTCCCACTAGGATTTACTCTTGGTTATGTGGCTAAGTTGGGAGCAAAGGTAAACTAAGTATTTGAGTTTTCTTTAGCAACTCTATTGTAACGTTGACATAGCTACATAATCTTCATCCCTCCCCACCTCCCCGGCCTTTTTCACTCAGTTTTTTGTTTGGAAAGAAGTATAAAAAAAACACTGCTGGATTATGTTACGTTGTTATTATACCTGATAACCATTTGGTTGAAATCAAGGATAGTTTTTTTGATTATCGGTTTATTTTATGTCTTGTGTTATCGCTCCAGATGTTTTTCTCTCTTTGAATTGCTTCACTACCCTGAATTGATTGAACAACTTGCAGGGACTTTGGCTGGGAATGATAGCTGGGACATCTTTGCAGACTGTGCTACTCTTGGTTGTACTATATAAGACAAACTGGAACAAGGAGGTAAGGGAAACATTGCAAATTGGCTTCTTGATTCGTACTTTTTGGCATAATCTATTACGATAAAGCAACTGAACAGAACAATAGGCATGCTTCTAGTCTTTATGTAATAGGAAATAGGGTATTCACATGCATCTAAATGAGAAAAAAATACCTGCTCATTCTTGTACTTGTTGAGTTCATCCATTGTTTTTCCCTTTCATAATTTTGGGGCTGTTTTTGCTTCAGCATCTCTTCTCCTATTCTTTCCTTGAGTAAAATAACTAAACATTTTACTTATTCTTGCTTGATCCTCGTTTTTAGACTCTTCTGTCTTATTTTATCATTGTAAATATCATGCTAGTTTGTTACACTTGTTTAAGCAGGTTGTCATTTTAACAAGACAGAAACTAGTATAATGCATATGCATGGTGTTGTCTATTATAGCAAGCTATTATCTACTACTTGTAAACTATAGTAGGTCAACTTCGACTTCTTGGTTATTAGTCGTAAATTCATTTACAAGTCAATTACATAGGTTTTGCACAAGTTGTCAATCAACTTAGACATGTATAGCCTATTAAAACAATCACTTGTCATTATCATAAGTAGCAAAAATAAGTTATTATGCTTTGAAATGATATACTGAGGAACTAAACATGTAGGTTGAGGAGACAAATGAGCGTATGCGAAAGTGGGGAGGCCAAGATTTTGAAATTGAGAAATCCCAGGCTGATAGGCTGATATCTTTTGGGAATGGTGTACCTTAGTTGCAGAGTGCTACAAGGAGGATGACTCTGTTTTCAAATTTGGCAAAATTGTGGGAATCCAAGCATTTGGTCGACTAGGAATTTTGAAACTTCCACAATGTTGAAATATTTTTACTCGCACCCGGTATATGGTGTATGAAAACAAAAACCTTTTGCATGCCATGTCCTAGTTTACTCAATTTTGAGACATTCAGCTGCTTGTCTACTTGTTTTAGTCCGTGTGGATTTCGCATCAATTTTGAGACATTCAACTGCTCGTGCACTTGTTTTAGTCCGTGTGGATTTCACCAGTCTTTCCCAACTCAGACATGCTTATACTTGGAAGAGCTGCATATAACCATATTGTCTCTGCTTTAATAATGAAACCGAATTTCATATTCCTTTTGTTTACTCTTCTTGTTTTTCTCCTTTTCGTCAAAATTCCACAATTTGATTGTTTACCCGAAAAATGGATAGAGTTAAATTTGTACGTAGTTCTAAAGGTATGTGGTATAAACTTGATACAAATCGTAAGAATGAATAGAAATATCGAGTGTTGACTATAGAGAATGAAAAATAAGCAAAGTTGGAAAGAAGATGATTTATGGATTAAGAAAGATGAATCAATCTATGAAGCTAAAAAAGGATAACTCTTCAATATAGGAGTGTATGATATCTCAGTTACAATGTATGCCAAAACATTTCTTTACAGAAATAATAATCATCCACTTTATAGTGGATGGATCCTACTTTAGATATAATTAAAAATACATAGTGGGAGACCCATGATAAATCAGCTTTTCCATAATTCCTGCCATGATTCTCTCCTCTAGTGTGGTTGCAACGGCTCTTATCTATAAGCTCGATATTGACTCGAGCTTGATATCTAGTCGAGCTCTCGATCTTGACTCGAGCTCGATTCTGACTCGGAGCATTGTATTGATTCGGTGTCAGTGTTGGTCGGTCTCTGCCTCATAAGCTCGATAACTTCACTTCGCATCATAGTTCGATTTGGATTTGAGCCCGATAATGATAACGAGCTCGATATTGATCGGTCCCTAGGGCTCGAAGCTTGATGACCTGACTTCGGACCTCAACCTGATATTATGAAGACGCTATTCGATCCAAAGCATTACCATTTCGATCAGTTCATACGAAGGACTAACCAGTTTTGACCGTATACAGATAGTCCCCTCGTTTCTTGGGAAGGATGCAGCGAGAAAAGACATGAACGGTTACGATTAGATATATACTGACGTTTGCATCGAGTCCGATCATGACGTGCATGATAGCTGTCCCGTCGGTTCAGTTTACCGAGGCATTTAATGCGTGTCAGACGATGGTCGACCATTATCGAAATTGAACCGCCATTGCTCAACCTATTAATAACCCCTTTTTTCACTTTCAATCACTTTTACATCTCCACAGTCTAAATTTTCTAACTTCGTTTCTTCTTTCTTTGCAGGCCGTAGCAGTTCATCGAGAAGGATGTTCTCGGTCTCGAGCCGAGCTGCGTCGATACGAGGCCGATCTTCAACGGGTCATGGAGGAGAGGAACGCCCTTAAACTCCTCTTAGGGCAAAAGGGAGAGGAAATCAAAGACCTTCGAGCTGAGTTGGCCAAGGCTCACCAAGATCAAACCGATCTGTCCGAGCAGGTAATGATACTATTAAAAGCCTATGGGCTCGATATCGGAACAATGGTTAATTTTTTGGTCTCACAGCTGCAGCAGAAACTTGAGATGATCGGGAAACTCCGTGAGGAGGTCGATGTGATAAAGGCGGAGTCCTTAAAGTGGAAAGAAAGTATGGACCGCTTTGCTGCATAGAAAGAGGCTGCTCGAGCCCAATTATCATCAGCCGAAAACTAACTTCATAGCATAAAGGAGAAAAGCTTGGTTCGGGCAAGAAGAATAGAGGATCTCGAGGCTCGGTTGGCCTCTGAACTTACCAAGGCCAAATCTGACGTCGAAAAGGCAAAGGCCGATGCGGATGCATTCGTGGTCATCTATCGGGCCGATGCTGAAGCTGCTCAGGTACAAGCAAGAGAGGCAGCCAAGACCGCCAACACTCGAGCACATTGGGTTGCCGAACTTGCTAAGTGCCGATCTCGGAGGGAGACCCTCGAGGAGATCCATGCTCGAGGTTTCGATCTCACCGAAGAGATAAAAAGGGCTAAAGAGCTCGAAGCCGATGCTGAAGCCTTGGTTTCCGATGATGGTGACGCTGATGATGATGGTGATGATAGGAGCAAGAGTGGGTCCGAGAGCGGGGAGGAGCCCGATGGAGAAGAGACTGCCCCCGTAGATAACCAAGAAACTTAACCCTTAGTTTTCATATTGGTTTTTTGTATAGGGCCCTGTTCGGACATTGTAAACATTCTTGTATATATATAAAGATCTTTTCTTTTCCCGACTTTCCTCTGTTTTATTCTATGCCTCGTAAAGATTTTGTTTCATTCATGCCTTATGAAGATTTTCATAAGGCTTTAGGCAATTTGATCGTATTTGGACCTTGTATCCTTTATAACTGAGTGAGTGCTTACTTGAACTCGAAATAAGGTAGCCCGTAGGCTTAGTAATCGAGTGAGTGATTACTCGAACTTGAAGTAATATAGCCCGTAGGCTTATTAGTCGAGTGAGTGATTCGAACTCGAAGTAATATAGCCCATAGGCTTAATGATCGAGTGAGTGATTCGAACTCGAAATAATGTAGCCCGTAGGCTTAGTAGTCGAGTGAGTGCTTGCTCGAACTCGAAGTGATGTAGCCCGTAGGCTTTATTAGCCGAGTGAGTGATTTGAACTCGAAGTAATGTAGCCCGTAGGCTTAATGATCGAGTGAGTGATTCGAACTCGAAGTAATGTAGCCCGTAGGATTAATGGTCGAGTGAGTATTTGCTCGAACTCGAAATAAGAGTATCCCGTAGGCTTAGTAGTTGAGTGAGTGCTTGCTCGAACTCGAAGTGATGTAGCCCGTAGGCTTAATGGTCGAGTGGCAGTCCCCGATTTGTGGGGTAATCATCGGCCCTTGAGCCTGTTTGCGTAATAGATCATGAAATAGAGGATGGGTTGTGAGAC
The DNA here is from genome assembly GCF_000390325.3 of Nicotiana tomentosiformis. NCBI lineage: Eukaryota > Viridiplantae > Streptophyta > Magnoliopsida > Solanales > Solanaceae > Nicotiana > Nicotiana tomentosiformis. The sequence continues at coordinate 56,251,997 of NC_090817.1, forward strand.
ATGAGATATGGGCAAAGAAGTTTCTTTTCATGTCGTTATACATGTGTTTATATTTTGTACCAGGGATCGAGCAATGTACATGAGCATGGTTCGTTTTGACCATTTGACTCTTATAATTTTTCCTATCGGAACCCTATTGTTATGAAGTAACTTTCTTGCATCGAACTTGATATATTTGAGGGTAATGCCCCACCAGTATTCGAGGTTGATTGTAAAGAGGTCTCGGATACTATTAAATTGTTCTAAGTTAGCACGATCAATGGTTGCCTCATTAAAAACCTTGCCGAAAAACCCATTTAGGATAAAAACGGTCTAAGGAAAAAAGAGTGCAACGTGTGCTTTCAGACCTCAGGCTTCGTGTTGAATGATCCATCCTTGTTCTTGATTGAACTCCTGCAAGGGTTAGTTTCGAAATATAAACGAATATGGGTGGGTCGTACCTTAGCAGTAGTATAGTTTTAGGTGTGACACGTTCCAATTGTTTTGTAGTTGTTTGCCGTTTATAATACCGGATTTGTAGGATCCATTACCGACGTTTTTGAGTACTTGATACGGTCCTTCCCAGTTCGGACCCAGTTTTCCTTCGTTTGGATTTCGGGTGTTGAGGGTGACTTTTCTTAGCACTATGTCCCCCATTTTAAAATGGAAAAGATTGGTTCTTCGATTATAGTACCTTTCGATATGCTGCTTTTGGGTGGCCAATTGGACAAGAGTGGCTTCTCGTTTTTCATCCAATAATTCGAGGCTACCATTCATAGCCTCGTGATTTGACTCTTCTGTTGTATATCGATACCTGGCACTGGGTTCCCTGACTTCGACTGGAATCAAGGCTTCAGAGCCATATACTAAGGAGAACGGGGTTGCCCCCATACTGGATTTTGATATTGTTCGATATGCCCAAAGAACTTCGGGTAGGATTTCTCTCCATTTTCCCTTCGCGTCGTTCAACCTTTTCTTTAGGTTTTGAATGATAGTCTTGTTTGTCGATTCGGCCTGTCCGTTCCCACTAGGGTGATACAGTGTCTATAATATCCTTTTTATTTTGTGGTCTTCGAGGAATTTCGTCACTTTGCTGCCGATAAATTATTTCCCATTGTCACACACTATTTCGGTGGGTATCCCAAATCGACATACGATATGATCCTAGATGAAGTCTATAACCTCTTTCTCTCTTACTTTCTCGAACGCCCGTGCTTCAACCCATTTAGAGAAATAATCAGTCATAAATAAAATGAACTTAGCTTTACCTGGGGCCGATGGTAGAGGGCCGACGATATCCATTTCCTATTTCATGAATGGCCATGGGGATAGGACTGAGTGAAGTTGCTCTCTGAGCTGATAGATCATTGGTGCAAACCTTTGACATTTGTCACATTTTCGAACAAACTCCTTTACATCTTTGTCCATATCGATCCAATAATATCCTGCTCTGATTATTTTTCGGACTAATGAATCGGCACCAGAATGATTTCCACAAGTACCCTTATGAATATCATGTAGGATGTAGTCGGTGTCTCCTGGACCTAAACATACTTCCAATGGTCCATCGAATGTCCTTTGGTATAATGTTCCATCTGCAGTCAATGTGAATCGAGCAGCTTTGGTTCACAGGGCCCTTGAATTTTTAGGGTTCGATGGGAGTTTTCTGTTCTCCAAGTATTCAATATACTTATTCCTCCAATCCCAGGTTAAGCTTGTAGAATTTATCTCGACATGGCCTTCTTCGATCACGAACCTCGAGAGTTGAATGACAGTCCCCGAGCTGATCTCATCTTCCTCGACCGATGATCCCAAATTTGCAAGTGCATCGGCCTCACTGTTTTTGTTCTCGAGGTATATGCTGTAAAGTCCATTCTTTGAAACAGTGCAAAGTTACATGTAGTTTGTCCAAATACCTTTGCATTCTATCCTCTCGAACTTTGAAGGTTTTGTTTACTTGATTTACCACCAGTAAAGAGTCACACTTGGCTTCATTGACTACTGCTCCCAAGCTTTTAGCTAACTCGAGACCTGCAATCATGGCCTCATACTCGGCCTCGTTGTTAGTCAACCTAGTAGTTTTGATAGATTGCCTAATAGTGCTACCCGTAGGAGGCTTTAAAATGATGCCTAGCCCGGACCCTTTTAGGTTCGAAGCCCTGTCTGTGAAAAGGGTCCATACCCTCGATGATGTACCCGATTTCAACAAGAGTTCTTTTTTGACTTCGGGTACGAGGGTTTGCGTGAAATCGGCCACAAAGTCCGCTAAAATTTGAGACTTGATGGCCGTCCGGGGTTGATATTCGATATCATACCCACTGAGTTTGACGGCCCATTTGGCCAATCGGCCTGATAGTTCGGGCTTGTGTAAAATATTACGAAGTCGGTAAGTGGTTAATACGCATATGGGGTGACATTGAAAGTATGGTCTTAATTTTCTAGAGGCGCTTATCAGTGCTAGTGCCAATTTCTCTAAGTGTGGATATCTAGTTTCTGCTTCCCCTAAGGTTCGGCTTACATAATAAACGGGAAATTGCGTACCTTGCTCTTCTCGAACTAGGACACCACTTACTGCGGTTTCCGATACTGCCAAGTACAAGCAAAGTTTCTCGTCTGCCTTTGGAGTGTGCAGCAGTGATGGGCTCGATAGATATCGTTTCAATTCCTCTAATGCCTGTTGGCATTCCGGGGTCCAAGAGAAATCGTTCTTCTTTTTGAGAAGAGAGAAAAATCTGTGACTTTGATCCGACGACCTTGAAATGAATTGGCCTAAGGCAGCAATCCGTCCCGTTAACCTTTGCACGACTTTTACACTGTCCATGACGGTGATGTCTTCGATGGCCTTGATTTTATCGGGGTTGATCTCAATCCCTCGATTCGATACCATGAAGCCAAGAAACTTGCCCGAACCGACCCCGAAAGCACATTTCTCGGGGTTGAGCTTCATGTTGTATTTCTTTAAAATCTCGAATATTTCCTGCAAATAAGCCAAATGGTCCTCTACGCGCAGGGACTTAACTTGTATGTCATCAATATAAACTTCCATTGATTTACCTATTTGTTCCTCGAACATTTTATTTACTAGGCGTTTGTAAGTAGCTCCTGTATTTTTTTTAGCCAGAAGGGCATTACATTATAATAATAGGTTCCATACTTGGTGTTAAACGAAGTATTTTCTCGGTCCTCCGGGTTCATTTGGATTTGATTGTACCCGGAATAGGCATCGAGAAAAGTAAGGATCTCTTGGCCGGCCGTGGCATCGATCATGCGATCGATGTTAGGCAGTGGAAAAGAATCTTTGGGGTACGCCTTGTTTAAATCCTTGTAATCTGCACACATTCTAAGTTTGTTCCCTTTTTTAGGGACTACAACTACATTGGCTAACCATTCGGGGTATTTCACCTCCCGAATGGACCCTATTTTAAGAAGTTTAATTACCTTGTCCTTTATGAATGCGTGCTTTACCTCGGACTGGGGTCTTCTCTTTTGCTTCACCGATTTGAACCTAGGGTCCAAGCTTAGTCGATGCATCGTTATATCCGGTGGGATCCCTGTTATATCTAAATGGGGACCAAGCAAAATAATTTATGTTATCGATAAGAAATTGAATAAGCCATTTCCTGAGTTCGGGGGTTAATCTCGTTCCCAGTTATACCTTTCGTTCGGGAAAATGCTCGATTAGTATGACTTGCTCCAGCTCTTCAATCATTGATTGGGTAGCGTCGGAATCAACGGGGACCACGAAGGATCGAGGGATCCTTTGATCATCATCTTCGTCAATCTTTCGATTTTTTAGTTGGGTCGAAGCTGACATTTGTGATTGCTATTTGGCATCTAGTTCCCCTTTTGAATCCGACCCCTTTGTTGACGAAAGTGAGGATATCGGAATTACTTCTTCGACGTCAAACATTTCTCTCGCGGCCGGTTGTTCTTCGTACACTGTTTTGACTCCCTCTGATGTTGGGAATTTAAGAACCTGGTGGAGGGTCAAAGGTTCATCTCTCATATTGTGGATCCATGGCCTTCCAAAAAGGGCGTTGTACCTCATGTCGCCTTCGATTACGTGGAACTTCGTTTCCTTGATGGTCCCGGCCATGTTTATTGGCAGAATTATCTCGCCTTTGGTGGTTTCACATGCCATATTGAATCCGTTTAGAACCAGGGTCGCGGGTACGACCTGGTCCTGTAGATCGAGCTGTTCTACAACCTTCAATCTAATAATGTTGGCCGAGTTACCTGGATTAATTAACACACGCTTAACTTTAGTTTTATTCATAAGTACGGATATTACCAGTGCATCGTTGTGAGGTTGCATGACTCCTTCTGCATCTTCATCATTAAAGGATAAGGTTCCTATGGGTGCGTAATCCTGAGTTCGAGGTCGCTTTTCTCTCATAACCGACATCTTAGTGCATTTAAGCACCGACCCCTGAGAGGTATCGACGCCACCGATGATCATATGGATGATGTGCTGTGGTTCTTCCTGTTCGTTTTGTTTACCGAAATCCCTATTTTTGAAATGGTTTTTGGCCCCGTCGCTTAAAGATTCTCGAAGGTGCCCTTTATTGAATAACCGGACTACCTCCTCTCTTAGTTGCCTGCAATCTTCCGTTCTATGGCCATGGGTGTCATAATATTCGCACATTTGATTGGGGTTCCTCTGGGCAGGATTGGTCTGCATGGGTCGAGGCCATTTAGTGTCTTTGATGCGTCCGATAGCCGGCACGATGGAGGATGCATCGATGCTGAAGTTATACTCCGATAACCGTGGTGCTTCCTTAGGTCCGGTAGGCCTGTCGAACCCATTTCTGTTCATCAGTCCCTGAGACCCTTGACCTCGATCACTCCTTTTATTGCCTTGTCCGGGGTTACGTCTCGATTCATTGATCCTGTGGTTTTCACTATATGGTCGGTATCGGTCCCTGATCGGATTGACATCCCTTCTAGCAGCGGGTTCAAAACCCAAGTGATCGTCTTCGACTCTAATTTTAGACTGGTACCGATTGTGCACGTCGGCCTAAGTAATAGCTAGGTACTCGATCAGGTTATGCTTCAACCGCCGTGAAGCCATCGAACTTCGTTCGTTCAAACCTTGAGTGAAAGCCTGAACAGCCCAATCATCTGTGACTGGTGGCAGATCCATTCGTTCCATTTGAAAATGAGATACGAACTCCCTTAGCATCTCGTTATCCCTTTGTCTTACTTTGAACAAGTTCGACTTCCTGGTCTCGGCCTTTATGGCCCCGGCGTGTGCTTTTACGAAGGAATCTGCAAGCATAGCAAAAGAATCGATAGAATTAGATGGTAAATTATGATACCATATCATTGCTCCTTTTGACAGGGTTTCACCGAATTTCTTCAATAATACGGATTGGTTTCATCAAATCTCTAGGTCGTTCCCTTTAATGGCACGTGTGTAAGAGGTGACATGTTCATTGGGGTCGGTAGTTCCGTTATATTTAGGAATCTCGAGAATGCGAAATTTCTTTGGGATTGGTTTAGGAGCCGCGCTCGGGGGGAAAGGCTTTTGTACGAATATTTTTGAATTTAAGCCCTTCAATATCGGTGGTGCCCCCGGGATCTGATCAATCCTGGAGTTATATGTTTCCACCTTTTTGTCATTTGCCTCGATCCTCCTTTCTCCTGATTCTATTCGTTTGGTCAGTTCTTCGAACATCTTAGCAATTACGGGATTAGTCCCCGACTCTTGCTCATTTGACCTTACTATAGCTGGTTCCATTCTGTGGGTGATTTCTCGGGGTGGACTGGGCTTCGGCCTGCCCGGTATCTGGGTTTGACTCTGTAACTGATCTATTTCTGCCTGTTGAGCTTGCAACATTTCGAAAATCATACGCAAGCTGACGCCGTTTTCCTCAACGTTATGAGTATCTCGAGTTGCAGATCGAGTGCCACCATGAATGCTATTTTCAGGTTCAGAATGTAGATTTGCCACAATGGCCACATGAGAATTAACGTCTAATGGCACTTCGACTCGAGCTCCAACGGCGTCGACAAGCGGCCTTTCGTGATTTGACTTTTCTATTGTATATCGATACCTGGCACTGGGTTCCCCAACTTCGACTGGAATCAAGGCTTTAGAGCCATATACTAAGGAGAACGGGGTTGCCCCCGTACTGGATTTTGATGTTGTTCGATATGCCCAAAGAACTTCGGGTAGGATTTCTCTCCATTTTCCCTTAGCGTCGTTCAATCTTTTCTTTAGGTTTTGAATGATAGTCTTGTTTGTCGATTCGGCCTGTCCGTTCCAACTAGGGTGATACCGTGTCGATAATATCCTTTTTATTTTGTGGTCTTCGAGGAATTTTGTCACTTTGCTACTGATAAATTATTTCCCATTGTCACACACTAATTCGGTGGGTATCCCAAATCGATATACTATATGATCCCAGATGAAGTCTATAACCTCTTTCTCTCTTACTTTCTCGAACGCCTGTGCTTCAACCCATTTAGAGAAATAGTCAGTCATAAATAAAATGAATTTAGCTTTACCTGGGGCCGATGGCAGAGGGCCGACGATATCCATTCCACATTTCATGAATGGCCATGGGGATAGGACTGAGTGAAGTTGCTCTCCGGGCCGATGGATCATCGGTGCAAACCTTTGACATTTGTTACATTTTCGAACAAACTTCTTTGCATCTCTGTCCATATCGATCCAATAATATCCTGCTCTGATTATTTTTCGGACTAATGAATCGGCACCAGAATGATTTCCACAAGTACCCTCGTGAATCTCACATAGGATGTAGTCGGTGTCTCCTGGACCTAAACATACTTTCTGTCACGCCCCAAAACCGAGGAGAGCGACCGACGCTCAACCGAGTGAACCTGAGTGAGCAAGCCTGTTAGATTTCATTCTACCCAAATTCATTCTTGATTAAAGAGGAGATATACTCCGTTAATCAAGTACTGAAGAGATTTCATTAACCGCTTCTATTTCATTCCCATTAACAACATCATTCAATATTTCCAAAATAGTATGAGTTTATAGATTTAATGAAAAACATGTTGCCAAATACCAACAGTTCTAATCCAATTCCCAACATCAAATACCACCCACAACCTGTCTACGGAGCCTTTAAGTACAACTGAAGAGTAATATGGAAATGTCGGCAACAAGGCCCCGTCTATACCTCAACCACAAAGTACATGAGAAACAAAAGATACATGACCCTGAAATGAGGTGGGGCTCACCAAGTCGGCTGAAAGGAGTGTACTGCTATCAATGATCAATATCACCTCCTGTAGAACCTCCTGCATCCATTAAAGATGCAGCGCCCTCGGCAAAAGAGACGTTAGTACTGTCGAATAGCACTAGTATGTATAGTTAGAAATCCTCTTTCAAAATAGAATGCCCATATGATCTATACGTGGAACACATAATATAATGTAATTGAAACAACCTGTACAAACAAGGACAACAAAAGGGGGCACCTATTGTCTGCATTAACAATGTGTCTTATTAGACCGTCCTTAGTGTTCACATATCATATTATACACTTATGCGTTTCATAGACCGTCCATAGTGTCTATTCATACCGTACATCTATACCTCTTATACACAATGCACCTATGCATTTCATAGACCGTCCACAGGATTTCATATCACAATGGATTTCATGACACAATATACCTATGCGTTCATAGACCGTCCACAGGATTTCATATCACAATGTACCTATGCATTCATAGACCGTCCACAAAATTTCATAACGTAATGTACCTATGCGTTTCATAGACCGTCCATAGAATTTCATAACGCAATGTACCTATGCATTTCATAGACCGTCCACAGGATTTCATAACACAATGTACTTCATAACACAATGTACCTATGCGTTTCATAGACCGTCGTGATTTCATAACATAATATACCTATATGTTTCATAGACCGTCTATAGGGTTTCATAACACAATATACCTATGCGTTTCATAGACCGTCCATAGGGTTTCATAACACAATATACCTATGCGTTTCATAGACCGTCCATAGGGTTTCATAACACATTATACCTATGCCTTTCATAGACCGTCCATAGGGTTTCATAACACATTGGAAACAAAAGTACAAATACATACATCTCATAACCTTTCACACCATATATCACCTAATCCGTACTTTCAACCACTTACAACATTCTTATTTCATTGGCTTCCTTGGCCATACATATGATTCTTTATTCATGGCACAATGGCCGTATTTCATATTTCACACTTTCATTTCTTCCCTTTCTTAGATCATCATCATAATTATCAACAAGTAGAATATTCCGGAAATCACAACTTTAAATTCATTAGTAATGAAGGCTTTTAAACACATTCAATTTCTTTCCAATAATTGGAGTAAAATGATTGGCAATCGAAGTACAAGTTAAAATCATACCCAATTTCCACTCACGAATATGTAAGAATGCAAAACACATTGAAAATTACTTACAAAGCATAGCATTAGCTAAAACAGCCACATATGGGCATCACTTGAGTTCATAAACTTTTAGCCGATTATATTGTCGAAGTCTATTTTGGAATAGTTGAGTCAAAGCTCATTTCATAATCTTTCTCACATTATTTCATTTCATTGGCACCATTGGTCACAAGTATAACTTTCACTATTGGCACGTTGGCCACACTTTATATTCCCAATTTACTGATTTTACTTCCAACCATCTTTATAGGTTATCAACAATAAGACATTCCCAATCAAGACTTTAGGTACACATATGAGCAATTAAGAGTCTTAAGAATATTGAGATTTTCTCACACAATTTGGCATACTAGCTTTCATTTGAAATACGATTCAAGCCACCACATCTTAATATGCAACCCATACTTTAAAACTCACGGAAACATTATGGAATTCAATTCCAAGAGAGAAAGTTTAGCCAACATACCTCAATTGAGCTTTCCTTAAATTACTACAACGTTTCGAAAATTCTAGCAATCCCTATTTGAGACATAACAATATTGAACCATAATTAGGAAGATATTCATGGTCTCAGCTCATTTGAGCATTTTATCAAACACTAAGTGTGGATAAGGTTGCAATGTCCTTTTTATGAAGGATTTCATCATCCCACAACCCAATCTTTACTATTTTTAGCTCAACAATCTTCCTATACCCTTTGATAACACATGCATGTAAAATAAACAACTCTCATGCCCAGAAATTTATCTTGCTAGTTACCCATTTTCAGAAAATTTCGAAATTAGGGTTTAAGGTGTAGAATCTTACCTCTAGGATGAAGATCTAGTAAGCTTCCCTTCTTAATCTTCCAAAACTTGAGCAAGAATTGAAGAAAAATTATTGAAGAACACCTTCTCACTCTAGGGCACTCTCTCTCACTCTAAAATATCATATTATGTCTCAAAAATGGCCCAAAGAGTGTATTTAACGAAATAGGGTCGGGTTTTAAAAATCCAAAAATGGAGCTCTGGAACAAGGTATGCGATCACATAACCGATATGCGGACCGCATATCGGTCGCATAATTGATTACAAAATAGCCAAAAGAACTGTCTGTGTATGCGGTCTCTATGCGGTCCGCATAACTATTATGCGGTCGCATAATGCACCGCATAACAGTTATGCGGTCGCATAGTCGACCGCATAGTTGCTTCCAACTGACCCAATTAACTGCCTCACTCTGCGGCCATTATGTGGTCTGCAGAGTGGTTCTGCGGTCGCATAATGGACCGCAGAAATGCACTTTTCCGCCGAAAATTTTCCTTTACTTTTCGGTACATTGTTCAACCCAAAAAGTCCGAGCCACGGCGAGCTTGCGAGCCGCGAAGAATTTCTACAATCCTCAAACACGTAAGCCTAGTCCGGCACCATGAAACATTATTTTCTTTGCAAACTTTACCGGAATTTACACTTAAGTACTTCAAAATTTTCCGGGGTGTTACATTCTCCCCCGCTTAGGATCATTCATCCTCGAATGAGGATAAAAATCCGTCATTAGCATCTTATGTAGCTTAGTTTGTTTCATACCACATTCGAGCATCCCCAAATTTGACTAACTCCCCAAAATCTCCAAACATTTCGCCAGAGTTTCCCTTGTAACTAGGCCTATCCACCTGTCAGAGAGCCCCAGAAACACATCCTAATAACATATATGTAAGCCAACGATGTAACATAATACAAAACAACACCAATGGTGGCCTCACAAGCAATTATATTACCAGAACGGAACACCCTTAACATCAAATGTACAAATCATACATAATTCATAGAAAACAACTCTTAGAATACTTTGTAAATACATAGATATTCAATTAAGTAAGGATACTTTTCTTTATTTCTTCCTTAGTTTCCCAAGTAGTCTCTTCAACCTGTTGGTTTCTCCATAGCACTTGACGGAGGCAATCTTAACTTCCGGACTTATCTAACAAGGATAGCAAATAGTCGCTCCTCATAATCCAATTATCCATTAACTCCACCTTCTTACACATAGACACATGAAACACCGGGTAAACGGAGGTCAATAATAGGGAAACATCATTCTCATAGTTTGGCCTATTTTCTTCAAGACTTCATAAGGGCTAGTGTGACTACCCATACTTTACCTCTATTAACAATTCACATAGCATCCTCATGGAGGACATATTGAGAATAACCGTTCACTTTCTTCAAATCTAAATTTCCATTCCAAACACCCAAAGTAAACCTTTGGCAACCTCCAACAATTACTTTAAGATGTGCTAGCTTGAATATTACCATAAAACTTCCTATCCAATATATTTGATCACGAGATAATGCTTCTTCTTTGACATGTTTGAGCCTTCAACTCCCCACTGGTTTCTATAAATATGAACAACGAGGTTCGAGATTGGCTAAAATTATTCAAAAATTCATCAAGGTACTGAGCACGGTATTTCAAGAGGTCATATCCCTTAGGATATGAAGGTTACTACCAATAGTGCTAACATTGTTAATCATTGTGATGGCATCATTAAGTCGACACATGAGGCATAGAGTTGCCTAGTAGGCATTGATAATGTAGGGACCATGTTCATGATTCTGAGATTTAAATAAATGAGTCATTTTAGACATGTGGCATATGAGAGGTATAATCGGAAAGATAAAGACATTAGCGTCAGTTATTCTTGGAAAGCTGTGAGTCATGAAGAGGACAACAACAATTGTTTCATTCCATGCGTGCCTTGTTTGGCAATAGTAGGCCTCAAAGAGAGATAACACTTATGTGATACCAGTCGCCTCCTGAAGTGTAGGGAAGAATCAGTTTAACTCGAAATGAGAATATTCTAACACCCTGAATGTGATATGGGTTTCAAAATACATGAAGTTGCATTATGCTCTTAATAGTAACTAGCAAAAAGGAATCTCTGCCACAAGCCTACGAGGATGAAAAAGAAGTTGAGCACTTGTGATATTATTATCATTCTAACAGCTTTACCCTTCACAATAGTTGATCCTATATGAGAGGACTAGAGATACGACGAATCTGTCTTTCAATTCAACATGCTCATGATATGTGTTAGAATCTGAAACATTCACGAGTGAAACCACATAGCTAGGATATCCTAATATTGGGGTTGAGGGACTTACTTGCTGTCCCTTGACTGTTGGGGCAGTGCCTTAGCTGGTGGCCCTTGACTCTGCACCCGAAACATTCATCCGTGCCACGTCGGTACACCCCCAAGTTACGCCTCCCACACTTGGGACATGGGGGCCTTCCCTGTAGCCGAGAATCCCCATTTGACTGGACCTGCTGATTAGACCCATGGTTGCCTTGCTTACTATGGCCCCACCGCTGCTGATCAGGCCCTGATGGTAGTGCTCTAGCTGAAGACTGAGCAATTGACTGCGCGGGTCTGGATGACACTCTCCTATGTAATGCCTTTCCACCATTACCCCCACTGTATGAGCCACTAAGATTGTCCGTAGATCGGGTCTTTTTGTTATTATCTAGCTATTTCTTTCTTTTTAACTTTCGATCCTCTGTAGCTTGAGCAAACGCCACCATTTTTCCATAATTTTTATCAAAATTTAAGGCAGCCGCAGCGACCTCATTAATTACCAAGGGACTAAGTCCTTGCACAAACTGATGCACTCTAGCCTCCATAATGGGTGACATGTAAATAACATACTTGGACAGGTGCGCGAATTTCATATGGTACTCCCATACACTCAGGCTACCTTGCCTCAGGCTCTCAAATTCAGCGGCACGGGCCGCCTTAGTTTCAGCAGGCAAGAAGTTGTCAATGAATGCATCGGTAAACTCACTCCACCTTGCCGGAGGGCTCCCTTCTTCACGGGACTCCTCCCATAGTTCAAACCAAGAATATGCCACCTCTTTCAGGCGGTAGGAGGTCAATTTCACTGCCTCTGTTTCCATAGCACGCATAGGTCTGAGAGTCTTGTGCATCTCATCAATGAGATCCTGGGGATCTTCCTCAGGATTTGTACCCGTAAACACTGGAGGATCTCACTGAAGAAACTTGTTCACTCTGGAACTAACAGACTCCCCTGGCTGACTGGAAAGAGTAGGCCCAACACTTGATCTCTGGGCCTGAGAAGCCACTATCTGTGCCAACATCTGTATGGCTCCCCTAACATCAACATCAGAAACACCAGAATCGAAAGCTGGAGCTGGATGTGGAACTGGAATACCAGTCAGAGGGACCGTTGCACCCTCAGTAGGTGTAGGGACATGTGCAGTTTGATCGATTGTGGTAGAATCAGGGAGTGTAGTAACTGGAGGAATATCCTCACTCCTTGGGTGCTCATCCGCATCATTGAATATAGAATCAACTGTCACTCCTGGGGTGACTTTGGCCCTTTGGACAGTTCTTGCATTCTTCTTAGGCGCCATATACTGAAAGTTAGAGTAAGGCACCAGTTAACGGAGGAACAATCCTACAATTAGCTTTATCGCACGATCAAGGACATGAAGAAGGGTATGATTCCTAAATGCCCTTGTAGCATCCTAATTATAGATGTGGTCGACAACACACAGATAATAAGGACTCTACTAGACACGGCTCCGAGACATCCTAGGACACTTTAAAACCTTAGGCTCTGATACCAAGTTTGTGATGCCACAAAATCGAGGAGCGCGACCAGTGCTCAACCGAGTGAACCCGACTGAGCAAGCCTGTTAGATTTCATTCTACCCAAATTCATTCGTGAATAAAGAGGAGTTGTACTCCGTTAATCAAGTACTGAAGAGATTTCATTAACTGCTTCCATTTCATTCCCATTAACAGCATCATTCAATATTTCCAAAATAGTACGAGTTTATAGATTTAATGAAAAATATGTTGCCAAATACCAACAGTTCTAATCCAATTCCCAACATCAAATACCACCCACAACCTGTCTACGGAGCCTCTAAGTACAACTAAAGAGTAATATAGAAATGCCGGCAACAAGGCCCCGGCTATACCTCAACCACAAAGTACATGAGAAACAAAAGACACATGACCCCGAAATGAAGTGAGGCTTACCAAATCGGTTGAAAGGAGTGTACTGCTATCACTGATCAATGCCACTTGCTGTAAAACCACCTGCATCTATTAAATATGCAGCGTCCCCGGCAAAAGGGACGTTAGTACTATCGAATAGCACTAGTATGTATAGCTAGAAATCCTCTTTCAAAATAGAATGCCCATATGACTTATACGTGGAACACATAATATAATGTAATTGAAACAACCTGTACAAATAAGGACAACAAAAGGGGGCACCTATTGTCTGCATTAATAATGTGTCTCATTAGACCGTCCTTAGTGTTCACATATCATATTATACACTTATGCATTTCATAGACCGTCCATAGTGTCTATTCTTACCGTACATCTATACCTCTTATACACAATGCACCTACGCGTTTCATAGACCGTCCATAGGATTTCATATCACAATGGATTTCATGACACAATGTACCTATGCGTTCATAGACCGTCCATAGGATTTCACATCACAATGTACCTATGCGTTCATAGACCATCCACAGGATTTTATAACGCAATGTACCTATGCATTTCATAGACCGTCCACAGGATTTCATAACGCAATGTACCTATGCGTTTCATAGACCGTCCACAGGATTTCATAACGCAATGTACCTATGCGTTTCATAGACCGTCCACAGGATTTCATAACACAATGTACTTCATAACACAATGTACTTATGCATTTCATAGACCATCCACAGGATTTCATAACACAATATACCTATGCATTTCATAGACCGTCCATAGGGTTTCATAACACAATATACCTATGCGTTTCATAGACCGTCCATAGGGTTTCATAACACAATATACCTATGCATTTCATAGACCGTCCATAGGGTTTCATAACACATTATACCTATGCGTTTCATAGACCATCCATAGGGTTTCATAACATATTGGAAACAAAAGAACAAATACGTACATCTCATAACCTTTCACACCACATATCACCTAATCCGTACTTTCAACCACTTACAACATTATTATTTTATTGGCTTCCTTGGCCATACATATGATTCTTTATTCATGGCGCAATGACCGTATTTCATATTCCACATTTTTATTTCTTCCCTTTCTTAGATCATCATCATAATTATCAACAAGTAAAATATTCCGGAAATCACAAATTTAAATTCATTAGTAATGAAGGCTTTTAAACACAATCGATTTCTTTCCAATAATTGGAGTAAAATGATTGGCAATCGAAGTATAAGTTAAAATCATACCCATGGCGCAATGGCCGTATTTCATATTCCATATTTTCATTTATTCCCTTTCTTAGATCATCATCATAATTATCAACAAGTAGAATATTTTGAAAATCACAAATTTAAATTCATTAGTAATGAAGGCATTTAAACACAATCGATTTCTTTCCAATAATGTAAGAACGCAAAACACATTAAAAAATACTTACAAAGTATAGCATTAGCTAAAACAGCAACATATGGGCATCACTTGAGTTCATAAAATTTTAGCCGATTATATTGTCAAAGTCAATTTTGGAATAGTTGAGTCAAAGCTCATTTCATAATCTTTCTCACATTATTTCATTTCATTGGCACCATTGGTCACAAGTATAAATTTCACTATTGGCACGTTGGCCACACTTTATATTCCCAATTTACTGATTTCACTTCCAACCATCTTTATAGGTTATCAACAATAAGACATTCCCAATCAAGACTTTAGGTACACATATGAGCAATTAAGAGTTTTAAGAATATTGAGATTTTCTCACATAATATGGCATACTAGCTTTTATTTGAAATACGATTCAAGCCACCACATCTTAATATGCAACCCATACTTTGAAACTCACGGAAATAGTATGGAATTCAATTCCAAGAGAGAAAGTTTAGCCAACATACCTCAATTGAGCTTTTCTTAAATAACTACAACGTTCCGGAAATTCTAACTATCCTAATCTATTTGAGAAATAACAAAATTGAACAATAATTAGGAAGATATTCATGGTCTCAGCTCATTTGAGCATTTTATCAAACACTAAGTGTGGATAAGGTTTCAATGTCCTTTTTATGAAGGATTTCATCATCCCACAACCCAATCTTTACCATTTTTAGCTCAACAATCTTCCTACACCCTTTGATAACACATGCATGTAATTTATCTTGCTAGTTATCCATTTTTAGAAAATTTCGAAATTAGGGTTTAGGGTGTAGAATCTTACCTCTAGGATGAAGACCTAGTAAGATTCCCTTCTTAATCTTCCAAAACTTGAGCAAGAATTGAAGAAAAATTATTGAAGAACACCTTCTCACTCTAGGGCACTCTTTCTCACTCTAAATATCAGATTATGTCTAAAAAATGGCCCAAAGAGTGTATTTAACGAAATAGGGTCGGGTTTTAAAAACCCAAAAATAGAGCTCTAGAACAAGGTATGTGATCGCATAACCAATATGCGGACCGCATATCGGTCGCATAATTGGTTACAAAATGGCCAAAAGAACTGTCTGTGTATGCGGTCTCTATGCGGTGCGCATAACTGTTATGCGGTCGCATAATGCACCAAATAACAGTTATGTAGTCACAGAGTCGACCACATAGTTGCTTCCAACTGACCCAATTAACTGCCTCACTCTGCGGCCATTATGCGGTCCGCAACATGAAACATTATTTTCTTTGCAAACTTTACCGGGCTTTACACTTAAGTACTTCAAAATTTTTCGGGGTGTTACATCCAATGGTCCATCAAATGTCCTTCGGTATAATGTTCCATTTGCAGTCAATATGAATCGAGCAGCTTTGGTTCACAGGGCCCTTGAGTTTTTAGGGTTCGATGGGAGTTTTCTGGTCTCCAAGTATTCAATATACTTATTCCCTCAATCCCAGGTTAAGCTTGTAGAATTTATCTCGGCATGGCCTTCTTCGATCACGGACCTCGAGAGTTGAACGACAGTCCCCGAGCTGATCTCATCTTCCTCGACCGATGTTCCCAAATTTGCAAGTGCATCGGCCTCGCTGTTTTGTTCTCGAGGTATATGCTGTAAAGTCCATTCTTTGAAACGGTGCAAAGTTACCTGTAGTTTGTCCAAATACCTTTGCATTCTATCCTCTCAAACTTTGAAGTTTTTGTTTACTTAATTTACCATCAGTAAAGAGTCACACTTGGCTCCATTGACTACTGTTCCCAAGCTTTTAGCTAACTCGAGACCTGCAATCATGGCCTCATACTCGGCCTCGTTGTTAGTCAACCAAGTAGTTTTGATAGATTGCCTAATAGTGCTACCCGTAGGAGGCTTTAAAATGATGCCTAGCCCGGACACTTTTAGGTTCGAAGCCCCGTCTATGAAAAGGGTCCATACCCCCGATAATGTACCCGATTTCAACAAGAGTTCTTTTTCGACTTCGGGTATGAGGGTTGGCGTGAAATTGGCCACAAAGTGCGCTAAAATTTGAGACTTGATGGCCGTCCGGGGTTGATATTCGATATCATACCCACTGAGTTCGACGGCCCATTTGGCCAATCAGCCTGATAGTTCGGGCTTGTGTAAAATATTACGAAGTGGGTAAGTGGTTAATACGCATATGGGGTGACATTGAAAGTATGGTCTTAACTTTCTAGAGGCACTTATCAGTGCTAGTGCCAATTTCTCTAAGTGTGGATATCTAGTTTCTGCTTCCCCTAAGGTTCGACTTACATAATAAACGGAAAATTGCGTACCTTGCTCTTCTCGAACTAGGACACCACTTACCGCAATTTTCGATACTGCCAAGTATAAGAAAAGTTTCTCGTCTGCCTTTGGAGTGTGCAGTAGTGGTGGTCTCGATAGGTATCGTTTCAATTCCTCTAAGCCTGTTGGCATTCCGGGGTCCAGGCAAAAACGTTCTTCTTTTTGAGCAGAGAGAAAAATCTGTGACTTCGATCCAACGACCTTGAAATGAATCGTCCTAAGGAAGAAATCCATCCCATTAACCTCTGCACGGCTTTTACACTGTCCAAGATGGTGATGTCTTCGATGGCCTTGATTTTATCGTGGTTGATCTCGGTCCCTCGATTCAATACCATGAAGCCAAGAAACTTGCCCGACCGACCCCGAAAGCACATTTCTCGGGGTTGAGCTTCATGTTGTATTTCTTTAAAAACTCTAATGTTTCCTGCAAATGAGCCAAATGGTCCTCTGCGCGCAGGGACTTAACTAGCATGTCATCATTATAAACTTCCATTGATTTACCTATTTGTTACTCGAATATTTTATTTACTAGGCGTTGGTAAGTAGCTCCTGTATTTTTTAGCCAGAAGGGCATTGCATTATAACAATAGGTTCCATACTTAGTGATAAACGAAGTCTTTTCTCGGTCCTCCGGGTTCATTTGGATTTGATTGTACTCGGAATATGCATCGAGAAAAGTAAGGATCTCATGGCCGGCCGTGGCATCGATCATGCGATCAATGTTAGGCAGTGGAAAAGAATATTTGGGGCACGCCTTATTTAAATCCTTGTAATCTACACACATTCTAAGTTTGTTCCCTTTTTAGGGACTACAACTACATTGGCTAACCATTCGGGGTATTTCACCTCCTGAATGGACCCTATTTTAAGAAGTTTAGTTACCTCGTCCTTTATGAATGTGTGCTTTACCTCAGACTAAGGTCTTCTCTTTTGCTTCACCGGTTTGAACCTAGGGTCCAGGCTTAGCCAATGCGTCGTTATATCTGGTAGGATCCCTGTTATATCTAAATGGGACCAAGCAAAACAATCTATGTTATCGATAAGAAATTGAATAAGCCTTTTCCTGAGTTCGGGGGTTAATCCCGTTCCCAGGTATACCTTTCGTTCGGGCAAATGCTCGATTAGTATGACTTGTTCCAGCTCTTCAATCGTTGATTGGGTAGCGTCGGAATCATCGGGGACCACGAAGGATCGAGGGATCCTTTGATCATCATCTTCGTCAATCTTTTGATTTTCTAGTTGGGTCGAATCTGATATCTGTGATTGCTATTTAGCATCTAGTTCCCCTTTTGAGTCCGACTCCTTTGTTGATGAAAGTGAGGATATTAGAATTGCTTCTTCGACATCAAACATTTCTCTCGCGGCCGGTTGATCTCCGTACACTATTTTGACTCCCTCCGATGTTGGGAACTTAAGAACCTGGTGGAGGGTCGAAGGTACAACTCTCATATTGTGGATCCATGGCCTTCCAAAAAGGGCGTTGTACCTCATGTCGCCTTCGAATACGTGGAACTTTATTTCTTTGATAGTCCCGACCACGTTTATCGGTAGAATTATCTCGCCTTTATTGGTTTCACATGCCATATTGAATCCTTTTAGAACCAGGGTCGCGGGTACGACCTGGTACTGTAGACCGAGCTGTTCTACCACCTTCGATCTAATAATGTTGGCCGAGCTACCTGGATCAATTAACACACGCTTAACTTTAGTTTTATTCATAAGTACGGATATTACCAGTGCATCATTGTGAGGTTGCATGACTCCTTCTGCATCTTCATCATTAAAGGACAAGGTTCCTATGGGTGCGTAATCCTGAGTTCGAGGTCTCTTTTCTCTCATAACCGACATCTTAGTACATTTAAGCACCGGCCCCTGTGGGTTATCGACGCCACCGATGATTATGTGGATGATGTGCTGTGGTTCTTCCTGTTCGTTTTGTTTACCGAAATTCCTGTTTTTGAAATGGCTTTTGGCCCGGTCGCTTAAAAATTCTCGAAGGTTCCCTTTATTGAATAACCGGGCTACCTCCTCTCTTAGGTTCCTGCAATCTTCCGTTTTGTGGCTATGGGTGCCATGATATTCGCAGCATATTTGATTGAGGTTCCTCTGGGTAGGATCGGTGTGCATGGGTCGTGGCCATTTAGTGTCTTTGATGCATCCGATAGCCGACACAATGGCGGATGCATCGATGCTGAAGTTATTCTCCGATAACCCTGGTGCTTCCTTAGGTTCGGTAGGCCTGTCGAACCCATTTCTGTTCATCAGCCCCCAAGACCCTTGACCTCGATCACTCCTTTTATTGCCTTGTCCGGGGTTACGTCTCGATTCATTGATCCTGTGGTTTCCACTATATGGTCGGTATCGGTCCCTGATCGGATTGACATCCCTTCTAGCCGCGGGTTCAAAGTCCCAACTGATCGTCTTCGACTCTAATTTTTGACTGGTACCGATTGTACACGTCGACCCAAGTAATAGCTGGGTACTTGATCAGGTTATACTTCAATTGCCGTGAAGTCGTCGAACTTCGTTCGTTCAAACCTTGAGTGAAAGCTTGAAAAACCCAATTGTCTGTGACTGGTGGCAGATCCATTCGTTCCATTTGAAAATGAGATACGAGCTCCCTTAGAATCTCGTTATTCCTTTGTCTTACTTTGAACAAGTTCGACTTCCTGGTCTCGACCTTTATGGCCCTGGCGTGTGCTTTTACGAAGGAATATTCAAGCATAGCAAAAGAATCGATAGAATTAGATGGTAAATTATGATACCATATCATTACTCCTTTTGATAAGGTTTCACCGAATTTCTTCAATAATACGGATTCGATTTTATCATCCTCTAGGTGTTCCCTTTAATGGCACATGTGTAAGAGGTGACATGTTCGTTGGAGTCGGTAGTTCTGTTATATTTAGGAATCTCGGGCATGCAAAATTTCTTTGGGATCGGTTTAGGAGCCGCGCTCGGGGGGAAAAGGATTTCATACGAATTTTTTTGAATCTAAGCCTTTCAATATCGGTGGTGCCCCCGGGATTTGATCAACCCTGGAGTTATATGTTTCCACCTTTTTGTCATTTGCCTCGATCTTCCTTTATCCTGATTCTATTCGTTTGGTCAGTTGTTCGAACATCTTAGCAATTTCGGGATTAGTCCCCGACTCTTGCTCATTTGACCTTACTATAGCTGGTTCCGCTCTGTGGGCGATTTCTCGGGGTGGACTGGGCTCTGGCCTGCTCGATATCTGGGTTTGACACAACTGAGCTATTTCTGCTTGTTGAGCTTGCAACATTTCGAAAATCATATGCAAGCTGACGCTATTTTCCTCGATGTTATGAGTGTCTCGAGCTGCAGATCGAGAACCACCATGAATGCCATTTTCTGGTTCAGAATGTAGATTTGCCTCCATGGCCACATGCGAATTAACACCTAATGGCACTTCGACTCGAGCTCCAATGGCGTCAACCAGCGGCCTTTCGATCCTGGGCGTTAAGTTGTTGTTCTCACCTTGAAGACCAGCTTCGTTGTTGATAGGTAAGGCCAATTAATTTTTAGCTCGTCATTGTTAATCCGAAATCAAAGACACTTCTGGAAACAAGCGTAAAATGGCATGTTTTGCGGATTTGTATCAAATAACCACTGTTATCCTTAGCCCCACGGTGGGCGCCAAAATATTTACCCGAAAAATGGATAGAGTTAAATTTGTACGTAGTTCTAAGGGTATGTAGTATAACTTGACACAAATTATAAGAATGAATAGAAATATCGAGTGTTGACTGTAGAGAATGAAAAATAAGCCAAGTTGGAAAGAAGATGATTTATGGATTAAGCAAGATGAATCAATCTATGAAGCTAAAAAAGGATAACTCTTCAATATAAGAGTGTATGATATTTCAGTTACAATGTATGCCAAAACCTTTTTTTACAGAAAGAGTAACCATCCCCTTTATAGTGGAGAGATCCTACTTTAGATATAATTAAAAATACATAGTGGGAGACCCATGATAAATCAACTTTTCCATAATTCCGGCCATGATTCTCTCCTCTAGTGCAGTTGCAACGGCTCTTGTCTATGAGATCGGTATTGACTCAAGCTTGATATCGAGTCGAGCTCTCGATCTTGACTCGAGCTCGATTCTGACTCAGAGCCTTGTATTGAGTCAGGGTTAGTGTTGGTCGGTCTCTGCCTCATAAGCTCGATAACTTCACTTTGCATCATAGTTCGATTTGGATTCGAGCCCGATAATGATAACGAGTTCGACATTAATCGATCTCTAAGGCTCGAAGCTTGATGACCTGACTTCGGACCTCAACTTGATATTATGAAGACGCTCTTCAATCCAAAGCATTACCATTTCGACCAGTTCGTATGAAGGATTAACCGGTTTTGACCGTATACATTGACAGAGCTGCTTTGTATTACAATGCCTTGTGGTTTTATGTACTATTTAAGACATAGTGTGCTAACTGGTTGACGTCGATATTTCATGTTGGAAACTGGAAACAAACAGTACTCGACATAGTGGTTAAGTGCTAACAGCTTTAAGTCTCTTGCTCTGCTGTAGATTTGTATTTTAAAAAGATTTGTTTGTATTTGTGTAGCACTTACTGTTTACTACGTGATTAACATTGCATATCTCTGATAATTGGAGACCGCTATGTAGTTCTATCATTTTTCTTCGGAAGGAGAAAGAGAAATGTGACTAATACATCAACTTGATCAAAAAAATGGTCAACAATTTTGGGAGGATACAGAATTGCACTTATTTAGAATCGATCATACATCCAAAGGCATAATTCATATAATTCGTATATGTTAGTCTGTATAAGAGACCATGTTACTCAACAAGCTGGTAAACCCAAATCGTATGTAGACCGACGAGATGTTAATAAAGATATGGGAAAAAACACCATATACCCACCTATATGTTTACCCGTAAAATGGTACAGTTGAATTTATACGTGATTTCTAGACAAGTGAACTAATTTGATCCTGAAATAATATAATAATCGAAGAGATACGCAGTACTTAGCCTTGGAATGTAATGAAATAGCAAAGATAGTGATCTCGTGAACACGGTTTCCGAACACAACAATGATGAGATCAAAAAGTAAGAGAGTGATATTGTATAAAGTTTTGTATAGAATATAGTATATGTTCTAGCCAGAAATTCCGTGTCCTTTACAATGGTAACTGAGCTCATTATTTATATTTATGCCTAGGGAAAAAGGTCCTAGGATCATGCCCTCCTTTAATACCAATTATGAGGGTCATTGATGAAGATGTAACGTTGGGCGTAAATGCCAAATTCTTTGTAACGAACCGTCACTCTTAATGTTGTAGAATATTCCTTATTAAATGCTACCAGACGTAGAGAATTTAATACACTTTGATGAACGTTATCCGTTTTGGTGACAAGCGCAGTGGCTGCATTCGGTCCTCAGCCATTCCATCTTGAGTTCCACGTGTCCTCCTTTTAGTCAACCACATGTCATATCATATTTTACCCTATACAGATAGTCCCCCTGCTTTTCGGTGACATAACTTTGTGTTATCGGGAAGTTGGTACAAACATCTTTTTGGCGACAATTACTATAATTTCCTCTGAAAGTCTCTGACAGTTGATTAGACGCACGTCTCTCCGCATTTAATGCCCCGAACACGCGTCATCCCATGAATCTGTATAGTTTTTGCCGATTATCGAGGTAATCATGGCCTTGAATTTAGCCTCCAAAATTTTACTTATACGCAACTTTCTTTTCCTTTGCGTTTCACAATTGCTTGAGCTTCTGATTTGCATCCTTGTTTTCCATCCTTTTTATACTTTTCTTCAAATACAAACTCTTGACCTTCTTCTTTTCCAATGGCCTCTTCCTCCAAACAGGTGGTTCTACAAAGAATAAGAACAAAAATGAGTATTCCGTTTCTCCAACAGTAGATTCCATCATCCCAAGAAGGTTTAGTACTTCGAAGGATTTTTAAGATAAATTTCCTACTGCTAACCCTCGTACATGGGCTGTTAGTAGGTACCCTTCTTTCATTCGTCCTTCCAGTATTCCTGCTGTTGTTACATCCCGCATTTCATACGTTAAAGTTTCGCCATAAGTTAATCGACGTAAGCTCGAGAATGATATTATTTTTGAGGTTATAAGCATTTATGCTATTTATAATAGGCGATAAGTAAGTGCCATGAAGGTTAGAGGGTAAACAAATCAAAGAAAATGAGTTTCGTTGAAGGTTGTCAATTTGGGATAAAATACGATCCGAACTATAATACCCGGTATTTATGGACTAGTGCCATACAAGGTACCACATGACCATGATAGTAAAGTGTATAAGGTATGTTAAAAGTGAGTAGTATTTTAAGTAATTTGGGATAGTTCTTAATTATGTGGATAATTGGGTAATTATTGATTTTTAGTGGGGGTTTAACTAATTAATTAAAATATTTAGATAGGCTTAATAAGCCTCCCAACGTGGAAGCCAATGAAGTATTGATCAAAGCCCAACAAATGACTCTTAAATCATGTAGCAAGGTGGCACATTTAAGAGAGTTTTGTGGCTAGGTCATCACCTAAGTGAGGCCCACACCCACTAAGATTAAAAACCTCTCTAAATCACTTAAAGGGGATGCTTATATCTCTACAATGTAAGGAATCTTCTTCAACAACTTCATACGGATTTGAATGGCAATGCGATTTGCTTCAACAATTCATACGAGATTATATAATAGTAGCGTGAGATGCAATTATAAGAGAATACGGTACAATCTTTCTCAAGAATATCATACGGATTTTTCCCTACTCTAATCCGCCGTTACGTGTTTCGTCGTGATTGGCGTGTGTTAGAGAGATTGTCAAGAGAATCGGTTCAGGTATGTTAAGGCTATCCCTTCTTTCTTTTTGGCATGATTCATACGATACAAACGAAACGAGCAAACGCACAGCTTTCATAAATAACTCTATTCATAGAAGTACTAGGGCTGTCTATGTTCTTGATTCCCCATGCGAATTATTATTATATCTTCTATTCATGGGTCTCAGAAAAATACGTAGTTGATAAAGTTTATCCGAAAGGCATATTGATCTTATAACATTTCGAGAAATCTTATTAACATATTTTTTATGCATTTCATTCATTTATGTGTACATTGATCCATGACCAGATGGCATTATATACGCGTATATTATATGTATATGGAATATGGGAAAAGGTTACAACGTTATATATGCACCACCACCTTATCAGCTGGTATATATTGACGATTTTGCCCACAGTGGCTGAGATGACATGATGGGATGCCATCAGAGGCTTGATGATGTTATGTACACCTATACCTATGCATGATACGACATTTATATGCACGTGCATGATATTATAAATAATTCAGGATTTACAAAGTTATTTAGACTCACAGGTGGAATTTGTTACTCCATGTTTCATCTATGTCTTTATGTACTAATTTTCATGCCTTACATACTCGGTACATTATTTGTACTAATGTCCCTTTTGCACGGGGATGCTGCGTTTCATGCCCGCAGGTGTAGGTAGATAGGCTGACGGTCCACCTTTTTAGGATCTTTGATCAGCGAGAGTTGGTGTGCTCCACTTGATCCGGAGCTGTTACTAGTTTTGGTACGCTATTTTTGGTATGTAGATATGGGTACGATGGGGCCCAGTCCCGTCCTTTATACAGTTATATACTCTATTAGAGGTCTGTAGACAGTCATGTATAGTTGAATAGTATGTGGCCTTGTCGGCTTCCAGTCTTGGATATATAGTTGTCTATAGTAGCCTTGCCGGCTCTCCCTACCGTATTTCGCATGTATATGTATATATGTCTTTTGGACATGTTTTCCTCACGTATGTTATTCACGTAATTTAGCAGTTTATTGACAGATGATATTCATGACCTACCCTTAATTCATGTTTATATCGTAAACGCTTGCTTAGGGGTGTTCGACAGATAGGACTCGGGCCCTCGTCATGGCCCATTGGTTTGGGTCGTGACAAAAAGTGGTATCAGAGCAGTTTTATCCTTGGGTTGTGCACAGACCGTGTCTAGTAGATTCTTGTTTATGAGTGTATCGTACACCACATTTATAAATAGGAGGCTACATGACATATAGGATCTTATCCTCCTTTCTTATCTTAGATCGTGTGATATAAGGATTGATTTCCCTAACGATATGTAATGTTTTCAGCGATGCCTAAGAAGGCTACAGCCGCCCAAAAGGGCAAGTTCGTGGCTGGTGAGACTACTAGTCAAGCGCCATGAGTTACCAGGGCTCGAAGAGAGTCTCATAGTGAGATTCCATCTCGGACTTCACATACCCCGCCCTCTCCAGAGGAGCTCCAAGGGGCACCAGCTCCAGCGCCTGCCCCTGTACAACCAGCTCCTCAGCCAGATGCACCGAGTCAGGAGATGAGAGATGCTATTCAGCTATTGACTCGATTAGTAGCAGCACAATCGCGGCATCGGGAAGTAGGTATTGGTCATGCAGATAGGGCCATCAGTTCGAGGGTTCATGATTTTATTAATTTGGACCCTCCGGTATTCACTGGAGCAGATCCAAACGAGGACCCTCACGTATTTATCTATAGGATGTAGAGGACTTTGAGGGTAATGAAGGCCACTGCGATTGAGTCAGTTGAGATAGCTTCCTATAGACTTCAGGATATTGTAGTTAATTGGTACGAGTCTTGGGAGTTGTCCAAACTCTAGTGGTATGGCATGAGTTTACAGAGGCTTTTCTTCGTCATTATCTGCCACCAAAGCTTAGACGGGCCAGAGTTGATAGGTTCTTAACTCTTTGACAGGGCAATATACGTGTTCGAAAGTACAACCTTCAGTTTGATTCGTTGGCTAGGTATGCTCCCACTATTGTAGCTAAGATAGAGGATTGGGTTCACCAGTTCGTGATGGGGTTGGAGCCACACCTGCTTAACGACTGTATGTCGGTCTCACTTCAGCCAGACATGGATATTTATTGTATTCAGGCATACGCTCAAGGTGTAGAGGATCGTAAACAGAAGTAGAGGGCCGATCGTGAACATAATAGGGGCCATAGTAAGAGAGCGAGATCTTCGAGTCCTTCTGGTGAGTTTTGAGGTGGTCAGAGACAACAATACCCGAGGTATCCAACCCAGCCATCGGCTAGCGCACCCCCTCAGTTTGCCGATAGGAGATTTGATCGTTCCACATATTCAGGGCCTAGTCAGAATTCCAGGGCCTCAAGTTCTCAGTATAGCGGTGAGTCAAGGCTGCCCTTGCCACGATGTGCTCAGTGTGGTAAGCAGCATGTCGGGCAGTGCCGTATAGGGTTGGGTGTTTGTTATACTTGTGGTTATCCAGGCAACGTTATGCGACATTCTCTGACGAGAGGTGGTACAAGAATAGTTCAGCCAACGGGATCTGTAGTTGGTTCGTCATCATCAGTACGCCCCCCTAGGCAAGCTTAACAAGCACCAATCGGTCGTGTTATAGGCAGAGGTAGAGCATCTAGCTCAAGCAGTCCTCAGAACCGCATTTATGCATTAACAGGTCTACATGATCAGGAGTCGTCGCCTGATGTTGTTACAGGTATATTATCAGTCTCCTCATATGATGTATATGCATTAACTGACCCCGGTTCCACCTTATTATATATTACTCTGTTGGTTGCTAGTAAGTTTGGAATAAAACCTGAGTTGGTTAAACCTTTTGAGGTGTCCACACTTGTTGGGGATCCAGTGATAGCTTAGTGGGTATATAGAGATTGTATAGTAGTAGTTCATAGTCGATCTACAGTAGCAGACCTAATCGAGTTAGATATGGTAGAATTTGATGTTATACTAGGTATGGATTGGTTGGCTTCTTGTTATGCCAACGTTGATTGTAGATCAAAGATGGTCCGATTCTAATTCATAGGGGAGCCTGTTTTGGAGTGGAAAGGTAATACGGCATCGCCGAGAGGTAGATTTATTTCCTATCTCTAGGAAAGGAAGATGATCAGAAAGGGCTATATTTATCACTTAGTTCGGGTACAGGATATGAAAGTACAGTCTCCAACCATTCAATCTATCCCCGTGGTTAATGAGGTTCCCGATGAGCTTCCGGGTCTTCCGCCAGAGCAAGAAATTAAGTTTGCTATTGACTTATTACCAGATACTCAGCCAATATCTATTCCTCCATATAGAATGGTACCTACAGAGCTGAGAGAGTTGAAGGATCAACTAAGGGACTTGCTTGAGAAATGCTTTATCAGACCTAGTACATCACCGTGGGGAGCACCTGTGTTATTTGTGAGGAAGAAAGATGGTTCCTTACGGATATGTATTGATTATAGACAGTTGAATAAGGTGACGACCAAGAATAAGTACCCGCTCTCGAGGGTTGATGATTTATTCGATCAGTTGCAAGGTGCCAAGTGTTTCTCGAAGATAGACTTAAGGTCCGGGTACCATCAGGTAAGGGTTAAGGAGAAAGATATTCCTAAGACAACATTCAGGACCAGATATGGGCATTTTGAGTTTCGTGATATGTCATTCGGTTTGACTAATGCCCTAGCAGTATTCATGGACTTGATGAACAGTGTGTTGAGACCCTTTCTAGATCTGTTCGTGATTGTATTTATCGATGATATATTGGTTTATTCTCGTTTAGAGACTGAGCATGCAGATCAATTGCGTACTGTGCTCAAAGTTTTGCAAAAAGAGAAGTTGTACGCTAAACTCTCTAAATGTGAATTCTGGTTGAATTCTGTAGCTTTCCTTGGGCATATTATTTCAGGTGAAGGTATCCAGGTTGATACACAAAAGATTGAGGCAGTAAAGACTTGGCCTATACCTACGACACCGATGGAGGTTCGTAGCTTCCTCGGCTTGGCAGATTATTATAGGAGATTCGTAGAGGGATTTTCTTCCCCTTCAGCACGATTGAAAAAGTTGACTCAGAAGGGAGCTAAGTTTCAATGGACTGATGCTTGCGAATGGAGTTTCCAGGCATTGAAGGACAGATTAACTTCAGCATCGGTTATAACGCTCTCAGAGGGGACCGATGGTTATGCTATCTATTGTGATGCTTTGGGCGTTGGATTGGGTTGTGTACTGATGCAGCATGGTAAGGTTTTAGCTTATGCTTCTAGACCACAAAGAAAGCACGAGAAGAATTACCCGACCCACGATTTAGAGTTAGCCGCGGTGATTCATGCACTAAAGATGTGGAGGCACTACTTGTATGGCATTTATGTTGATATCTATACGGATCATAAGAGCCTTCAGTATATCTTCAAGCAAAAGGAATTGAATTTAAGCCAAAGGAGATGGTTGGAGCTACTGAAAGACTATGACATTGATATTTTATACCATCCAGGGAAGGCGAATATAGTAGCCGATGTCCTTAGCCATAGATCTATGGGTAGCATGTCATATTTACAACCAGAGAAGAGTGGTATAGCCCATGACATTCATCAACTAGCTAGTCTTGGAGTTCGATTACTGGACTCAGGTGATACTGGAATTACTATTCAAGACACGACAACAACCTCTTTAGTAACTGAAGTAAAGGAACGCCAGTACGAGGATCCTGTGTTAGCTCATTATAGGGATACAACCCCTCAGAAGGAGAAGACACCACTTGAGATTACAGTAGATGGGGTCCTCAGGTATCGAGGACGATTATGTGTCCCTAATATTGCAGGGCTGCATCGGCAGGTTATGGGAGAAACTCACTATTCTCTTTATTCTATCCATCCAAGAGCAACAAAAATGTATCATGATTTCAGGGAAATATATTGGTGGGATGGAATGAAAAAGGATATAGCGGAGTTTGTTGCTAAGTGCCCTAACTGTCAGCAGGTTAAGATTGAGCATCAAAAACCCGGTGGATTATTGCAGGCTATGGAGATTCTAACTTGGAAGTGGAAAGTAATTAATATCGATCTCATCATAGGCTTACCCCGTACCCAGTGTAAGTTCAATTCTATATGGGTGATTGTTGATAGACATACAAAATCAGCCCATTTTCTGCCCGTTAGGACTACATATTCCGCAAAAGATTATGCAAGGCTTTATATTAAGGAGATAGTACGACTTCATGGTGTCCCTATATCTATTATCTCAGATAGAGGTGCTCAGTTTACAGCTAATTTCTGGAGGTCCTTTCAAAAAGGATTGGGGACTCAGGTAAGTCTTAGTACAACATTTCATCCCCAGACAGACGGACAGGCTGAGCGTACTATTCAGACACTTGAGGATATGTTACGGCCTTGTGTGATGGACTTCAAGGGTAGTTGGGATGATCATTTGCCGCTTATTGAGTTCGCGTATAATAATAGCTATCATTCCAGTATTCAGATGGCTCCATACGAAGCTCTTTATAGATGGAAGTGTAGGTCGCCTATAATGGTTCGATGTTGGGAAAAATAAGTTAGTAGGACCAGAGCTGGTACAACAGGCAATCGAGAGGATTAAGCTTATACATGAAAGGTTATTAGCAGCTCAAAGTCATCTGAAGTCTTATGCAGATAATCGACGGCGAGACTTGGAGTTTCAGTTTGACGATTGGGTATTCCTAAAGGTATCACCAATGAAAGGCGTTATGAGGTTCGGTAAGAAAGGAAAACTTAGCCCTCGGTACATTAGACCATATAATATCATACGCAAGGTAGGCCATGTAGCATATGAGTTAGACTTGCCTTCTGACTTGGAGTCTGTACATCCAGTCTTTCATGTATCTATGCTTCGTCAATGTATTGGAGATCCTTCCAGAGTCGTGTCAGTTAACTATGTTCAGGTCACAGAGCAGCTATCATATGAGGAAACTCCCATTGCTATACTAGATAGACAGGTTCGGAGATTGAGCACTAAAGACGTAGCTTTGGTGAAAGTAGTTTGGAGAAACAAAAATGTGGAAGAAATGACTTGGGAAGCTAAAGAGGACATGACGTCTAGGTATCCTCACTTGTTTCCTTTTCCAGAGGAGGATCCGACTGAGACATCACAGCTTTAAGGTACGAGTGTGGATTCTTGTGTTAATTACTTTCATTGGTCGTGTGAGGACATTGTCGTGATTGATGATTGTGGCAATATGTGGCATTGCATTATTGAGTTTTCTATAGAAAGGGTTGATAGTAGTACTGTTACAAAGGCGACTCTGCCAAAATTTATATAGATCCCAATGAGTTAAATATTCGAGGATGAATGTTTCTAAGAGGGGAAGGATGTTACGTCCCGCATTCCGTACGTTAAAATATCGCCGTAAGTTAATCGGTGTAAGCTCGAGAATGAGATTATTTTTGAGGTTATAAGCATTTATGCTATTTATAACAGGCGATAAGTAAGTACCGTGAAGGTTAGAGGGTAAACGAATCAAAGAAAATGAGTTTCGTTGAAGGTTGTCAATTTGGGATAAAATACGGCCCGAACTATAATACCAGTATTTATGGACTAGTGCCATACAAGGTAACACATGACCATGATAGTAAGGTATATAAGGTATGTTAAAAGTGAGTAGTATTTTAAGTAATTTAGAATAATTCTTAATTATTTTAGTGGGGGATTAACTAATTAATTAAAATATTTGGATAGGCTTAATAATCCTCCCAATGTGGCAGCCAATGAAGTATTGATCAAAGCCCAACAAATGACTCTTAAATCATGTAGCAAGGTGGAACATTTAAGAGAGTTTTGTGGCTAGGTCATCACCTAAGTGGGGCCCACACCCACTAAGATTAAAAACCTCTCTAAATCACTTAAAGGGGATGCTTATATCTCTACAATGTAAGGAATCTTCTTCAGCAATTTCATACGGATTTGAATGGCAACGTGATTTGCTTCAACAATTCATACGAGATTATATAATAGCAGCGTGAGATGCAATTCTAAGAGAATACGGTACAATCTTTCTCAAGAATATCATACTAATATTTCCCTACTCCAATCCGCCGTTACGTGTTTCGTCACGATTGTCATGTATTAGAGGGATTGTCAAGAGAATTGGTTCAGGTATGTTAAAGCTACCCCTTCTTTATTTTTGGCATGATTCATACGATACAAATAAAACGAGCAAACGCAAAACTTTCATAAATGACTCTATTCATAGAAGTACTAGGGGTGTCTATGTTCTTGATTCCCAATGTGACTTATTATTATATCTTCTGTTCATGGGTCTTAGAAAAATACGTAGTTGATAAAGTTTATCCGGAAGGCATATTGATCTTATAACATTACGAGAAATCTTATTAATGTATTTCTTATGCATTTCATTCACTTATACATGTATATTGACCCATGACAAGATGGTGTTATATACACGTATATTATATGTATATGGAAAATGGGAAAAGGTTACGATGTTATATACGCACCACCACCTGATCAGCTGATATATGTTGATGATTTTGCCCACAGTGGCCGAGATGACATGATGGGATATCCTTAGAGGCTTGATGATGTTATGTACACCTATACCTATGCATGATACGACATTTATATGTATGTGCATGACATTATAAATGTTTCAGGATTCACAAAGTTATTTAGACTCACAGGTGGAATTCTTTACTCCATGTTTCATCTATGTCTTTATACTCGATTTTCATGTCGTACATACTTGGTACATTATTCGTACTGACGTCCCTTTTGCCTGGAGACACTACGTTTCATGCCCGCAGGTGCAGGTAGACAGGCTGACGGTCCCCCTTTTAGGATCTTTGATCAGCGAGAGTTGGTATGCTCCACTTGATCCGGAGCTGTTATTAGTTTTGGTACGCTATTTTTGGTATGTAGATATGGCTACGATGGGGCCTAGTCCCGTCCTTTATACAGTTGTACACTTTATTAGAGGTCTGTAGACAGTCATGTATAGTTGGATAGTATGTGGCCTTGTCGTCTTCCAGTCTTGGATCTGTAGTTGTCTATAGTAGCCTTGCCGGCTCGCCCTACCGTATTCCGCATGTATATGTATATATGTCTTTTGGACATGTTTTCCTCACGTATGTTATTCACGTAATTCAGCAGTTTATTGACACATGATATTCATGACCTACCCTTAATTCATGTTTATATTGTAGATGCATGGTTAGGGGTGTTCGACAGGTAGGACTCGTGCACTCGTCATGGCCCATCGGTTTGGGTCGTGACAGCTGTGAAGGAGGACTGCCACTGCAATGAGATGGAAATCATTGCTCCTGATCTATCTGAGCAAGTGACCCTTCCCAAGGAAGGTTTTACATACTTTTTCACGTATACAGTTACTTTGGGTGCATTTTCTTTGAGCGGAGAGCTTGATTCTGTGGTTGCGAAGTTTTGCCTTCACTACTAGGTATGTTTGGCATAAATATGTCCTTTAGTGTGGAGGGCGATCGCCTGCCTCCGATGCTTGTGCCAAGAAACTGGGGAGGAGCTAACCTTAGCTCATGTGATGAATCTCTATTCCCCCAAAATCTTCCGCGGGGGAATGATAAACCTTTGCAAGCGTGGCCACCATGCTTTGTTGTCTAGCATGGATGACGACAATGATCGTGGGTGGATGGAACAGTTTGTTGCAGTTGCCACCAACGACATCATTCCTACAACGGCTTCATCCTTTTCGGTTGCTTAGAACCGCACTCGTAAGTTCTTTGTATAATATTACTCTTACTAGATATTCTTATATGGCCATATCATCTCTTCACTCTTCGCATGTTTCAGCAACTCGATGGATACCACCGGTGGTGGAAGGTTTGAACCAGTGGGTTCAGAATATTTTGGACATCACAACGCCAGAAACTAGTTCGTGGAAAGAACTGGCCCTTAAATACGGGTGGAAGGCCAAAAATCATGGTAACTCTAATTTACCTTGCTTCCATTTTTGTATATGAAGAACTTGGTTGAACCCTTCTGAATTTGTTCATGGAATTAGGTCTACCTACGGGCTCTGTTGTTGTCCCCGAGGAGGAGGTTCTGGCTGATCATGCTGATGCATCGAGGCTGCTTCAGGAAGCACTTACTCGAATAGGTATCACCGAGCTTGTTTCTGGTGCAAATATTTCTTTACGAAATCCCCGGCCGGAGGATAAACAAACAAAGAGAAGACGCTCGTCCGCGACCAGTGAAAAGAATAAAAGAGCAAAGGTTGATGCCCCTGAATCATCTTTGATGGTGATGATGACTGGTCCTCCTTCTGGGCCGGTCGTATACACCGTGATGATTGATGATGATGAAGAAGTTGTTGATAAGAGAGCTTCTTTACACAGAAGGCGACGATCCTCATCATCTCAACAGGATGCTCGACCAGTTGAGATATTTACACCAACTGAAGAAGATGTCTCAGCACTTTGGGAAGAATCTGATTTGGTAGAATATGCCAACTCCCGTTTTCGGTCCCCAATTGCTGCAACCGGTATTGCGGGGCTGAGTACCAGGTCCTTTCCATCTTTGTTTGGCGAGCATCAAACAACCAGCACTGCATTTGATGTGGCTGCTTCTCACTCTTCAACTCCATCAACTTCATCTCCACCTTCACCAACACCAGCAACTGTTATATTATTTCCATTCCACCAGCGGTTGCTACACCATCTCTATCTGCCGAACCTTACCATGAAGAAGGTGTTCCTCTTCCACAGTCCCCAGTTCATGGGAACTTGGTGCAGAATTATGCTGCTCCTTCTGAAGATCCACAAAGGAGGAGGAACATCACTCTTTCGGTCTCTACCGGGTGCAACCTGCTATTGCAGCCGGTGGAGCTTGCTAATTATCTGAAGCCTTTGGCTTTTGAAAAAGACTAGGAAAAGATTCAGACACTCTCGGGAGAGTGTTTGTTGAACAATGCTATATACATAACGCCGCGGCGGTACGTTCCTTCCTTCCTCTGTTATTTCTTCTACTTTGAACGAATGTATTCTAAATTTTACCTCTTCTTATTTTATAGGCCAAATTTCTTGCTTTTGAGGGCCTTCAAAGTTTGATTTGTGAGAAGGAAGAACTTACTTCTGAATGGGATCAACCTTTGGCGGAACGGGACCAAACTGTTCTCCGCCTCTCGGAACTGGAAACCAGAGCTGCTGAGGTCGTTGGTTTGGAGACTCGTTTGCAGCAAAGCGTGCAAGAAATGGTAACCCTTAGCCAAGAAATTGGGCCGCTGAGGGTTATATTTGATGAGGCCAAGGCCAAATGGGAAGAAGTCCAGAATGTCGTTCTTGTTGCAGCCGACCGTGAGGATGCCTCCGCTGAAAGAGTGATTAATTTTGAGGCAGCCTTGAACTCCAAAAGTGAAGAGCTTGCTGCCGTGGAGGTGAAACATGCCCAACTAGAAGAGAAGTATAGGAAAACTATTGAGCATAATAGGCTCTTTAGTTCAACTATCCATGAGCTCAACGTCAGCCTCAAATCTACTAGATTTGCGCGAGAAAACCTTTCCGCCGTGGTTACTAAATTCAAAGAAGAACTTAAGTGCCGAGCACCTTCCCTCATTGTTGAAAAAACTTATTCCATGTATAGCATAAGGAGAAAAACCTTGGAAGAGGCCAGAAATGGTATCATTGATGTTGATGCTGATATTGCTAAGGCCCGAGAGCTTGATTTGGCTGCAAAGAATGGACTTCCGGCGCAGTCTGATGCTCCGGGTTCTTCTGATTTCGGTTTTGAATTTTTGGAAATTGAAGAGGGATCGGAAGGCGATTAGGCCGAAGACCAAACTGGGGAAAGCGTTAAGCTATCGGCGGAACCACCTACTCTTCCCGGCAATGCTAATACTTCTCTTCCTCTTGGTCCCGGAGGCACTGCAGTTTAGCTTTTCCTTTCTTTTCTCATTTTGTACTTGTAATGTTTTGGACCATTCTTGTGAATAAAGACCTACTTTTTGTTCAAATATCGTTTGAGTCTTACTTTCTTTTGAATATCCATGCAAGCTTTTAACTTTTGCATTTGTTCAAGCATTCCGCGCATGTTGTTCAATTCGCGCTTTATTATGTGTAGTCTCGGATGCCTTTTTTTTTAAACATTTTGGTTCCGAGTATTATCCCTTTTACGTGAGGGTTTTTATGAATTTTTGCGCAAGTTTGCTTTTTGCATCCTTTTCATATGCGGCTTCGGGTGTATTTTTCCCCGATGGCATTTTGGATTCCGGGCATTGATTCTTTCGGAACAAAACCTTTAATGTTAGGGTTTTTATAAGAGAGGACCCTCTTATGTTTATGGTGCTCTTGAAGAGGATGTCTCCAGTACATTATGGCACTAACATTTAAAGTACTTTTTTAACTTTCAAATGACAAAATCAGCTCATCGCTCAGACAAGAAACAAGATAAAAGCAAAAGGATTTCATTTTATTCCTTCTATTTTCAGAAATTACATAAGCATTTTGCTATGCAGAAAAGAAATTGCCATTACTTGTGGCTATCTTGTACAACTTGTTTCCTCTGACTCAACTCTTCCATAGCCAAATTCAATCTCTTACCAACTGTCTTTCTGGATATAGGCATCGTCGTATTATGAATAAGATAGAGTTTAGGAAATTGAGTTCTTACAATTGAGCTTTATCACACGATCTAGAGTAAGAAGAAAGAGTGACAGTCCTAAATGCCTTGTAGCCTTCTTCTTATAAGTGTGGTGCACAACACACCCATAAACAATACTCTACTAGACACGGCTTGTAGACTCCCTAGGATAGAACTGCTCTGATACCACTTTTGTCACGACCCAAACCGATGGGCCGCGACGGGCACTCGGTGCCTTACTCAACCGAGTACCAACGTAACGTATCTTTCTTATTACATCATCATAGGTATGTGGTCCAGAAGGGGTGTCATGAGATAAACAGAGTAAACATGAGGGAATCCCCGACATAGAATGACCCAACCTGCTATAGAAACTCATACCTGTGACAAACGAGCCTTTAAGGCCAATGTGATCCATTATATACTTAAAACTTAGGCCGACAGGGCCATACAAGTTTCCATATACATGACATTTGTCTACAAATCTCTAAGAGTACATACACATAAAGGTCGGTACAGGGCCCCGCCATACCAAACAATATACATTCAGATCATACTGACCAAACAAGCAACTCCGGAGCAAATGGAGCGCACCAACATCTTCCGCTGAGCTGATAGACTACTTGGAGGACTCTCGACCTGTCTATCAGGATCTGCGGACATGAAACACAGCGTCCCCAGGCAAAAGGGACGTCAGTACAAATAATTTACCGAGTATGTAAAGAATGAAAATCAGTAAATCATAGACATGAGAGAAACATGGAGTAAAAGACTCGACATGTAAGTCTGAATAGCTCTGTGAATCATTTCATATTATAATATCATGCATATGCATATAAATGTCATACCATGCATAGGTATATGCGTTCATAACATCATCAAGCCTCTGAGGGCATCCCATCATATCATCTCGGCCACTGTGGGCAAAATCATCAACGTATACCAGCTGATCAGGTGGTGGTGCGTATATAACCCATAACCTTTTCCCATATCCCATATACATATAATATACGCGTATATAACGCCATCTGGTCATGGGTCAATGTACATGTATAAATTCATGAAATGCATAAGAAATATGTTAATAAGATTTCTCGGAATATCATAAAATCAATGCCTTTCGGACAAACTTTATCAAATACGTATTTTTCTAAGACCCATGAATAGAGGATATAATAATAATTTACATGGGGAATCAAGAATATAGACACCCCTAGTATTTTTATGAATAGAGTCATTTATGAAAGTTGCGTATTTTGCTCATTTCGTTTGTATCATTTGGATCATGCCAAAAAGAAAGAAGGGATAGCCTTAACATACTTGAGCCGATTCTCTTGACAATCCCTCTAACACACATCTTTTGCGAAAACACGTAACGGCAGATCGAAGTAGTGAAAAATCCGTATGATGTTCTTGAGGAAGATTACACCTTACTCCCTTAGAATCGCAAATCCCACGTTGCTAAGATGCTAAGAAATCTTGTTGAATTTGTTGAAGATGTTATGAAAATCCTCACGTTACTATTACACAAAATAATTTCGTATGACTTGCTGAAGTTCCCATTGACCTTAGTGTAGAGATGCAAGCACCTTCTTAAGTTATTTAGATAGGTTTTTAAGTCTTGTGGTGTGGGCCCCACTTTGTAAGACTTGGCCACCAAAATTCTTCTAACTGTGCAACCTTGCAATGATTTAAGATTCATATATATGGGCATAGTGGGCTGCCACATTGGGGTTATCCAAAAGCCTTAATCACCCACCCATTCTTTAATCAATTAGTCAATCTCCCATTAACCAATAATTAACCAATTACCCACATAATTAAAAATTATCTCAAAATACTTAAAATACTACTCACTTTTAAAATACCTTATACATCTTACTATCATGGTCATATGGTACCTTGTATGGCACAAGTCCATAAATACCGGGCATTATAGCTCGGGCCGTATTTTATCCTAAATTGACAAACTTCGACGAAACTCATTTTCTTCGATTTGCTTACCCTCTCACCTTCACGAATTTACTCATCACTTATTTGAAATAGCATAATGCTTATAATCTCAAAATAATCTCATTCCCGAACTTACGACGAAACTTTAACATACGAAAATGCAGGATGTAACATCTCATTTCTGAGCTTTCATCAATTTACTTATGGTGTACTTTCACGTATGAAAACATGGGGTGTAACAATTTCGACGGCCCATTTGGCCAATCTGCCCGAGAGTTCGAGTTTATGAAGGATGTTCCACAAAGGAAAAGTAGTCACCACAACTATTAGGTGGCATTGAAAAGAGGGCCTCAGCTTCCGAGCGGCGACTACGAGAGCTAATGCCAGTTTTTCCAAATGTGGGTAGCGAGTAACGTAGTAAATAGGAAACTGGGTACCTTCGTCCTCCCGGACTAAAATCATACTTACCGCAACTTCTGAAACTGCGAGGTAGACTAGCAATGTGTTGCCTTCTTTTGGTTTCGAGAGCAATGGAGGGCTTGATAAGTACTTCTTCAGGTCCCTCAAAGCCTCCTGACACTCCGGCGTCCATTCGAAATTGTTCTTCTTTTTGAGTAATGTAAAGAAGTGATGACATTTTTCTGATGACTAGGAAATGAATCTACTCAAAGCTACAAACCTTCCTGTGAGTCTTTGGACTTCCTTCACGTTTGATAATTGATCCGGGATATCGTCTATGGCCTTGATTTTGTCAGGGTTTACCTCAATTCCCCTTTGTGAGACCAGAAACCCCAGGAACTTACTGGAGCTGACCCCGAATGCGAACTTTTCGGGGTTAAGTTTCATGTTATGCTTCCTCAGGATATCGAATGTTTCTTCCAAAATGCTTAAGGTGGTCACCTGCATTCAAAGACTTAACGAGCATATCTTCTATATAAACTTCCATGGTTTTTCCTATTTGCTTTTCAAACATCTTATTTACGAGCCGTTGATAAGTGGCTCCGGTACTTTTCAACCCGAAAGGCATTACATTGTAACAATATGTACCAAAATTTATTATAAATGAAGTCTTTTCGTGATCTTCCAGGTTCATCTTAATTTGGTTGAATCCAGTGAGGAGTTTTGTCGCCGAAATAATGCTTCCGGTGAGTTTAGCTTGTTCCAATACTCTCCATTGTATGATATTAGCCAAACTTCCTGGATCCACTAGAACACGCTTAATTTTAAAATCTAACATATTTAAGGAGATTACCAGTGTGTCGTTATGTGGT
This sequence comes from Nicotiana tomentosiformis, assembly GCF_000390325.3. Classification (NCBI taxonomy): domain Eukaryota; kingdom Viridiplantae; phylum Streptophyta; class Magnoliopsida; order Solanales; family Solanaceae; genus Nicotiana; species Nicotiana tomentosiformis. The sequence continues at coordinate 56,290,845 of NC_090817.1, forward strand.
AATAACAATCCGTTTGTGTCTTCCTCCGTGAAAGTGATATCGTCCTCCCAGAGTCTTTTGCTATGAGTTATCGATACTTTAGTCTTCTTTGCCACCAAAAAGGTGACCCCGTTAATCTCGTTCCCCCAAAGATCATGTTGATCTTTTGGCGTGGGGTTTCTTCTCCTACTTTTAAGGATTTAGTGTTGTCTCTATTGCGACCGTAATTGTTCTTAGCTCGATCATTCAAGAATTCTCGGAGATGACAATTCTTCAATAGCGTTTCCACCTCATCTCGAAGATGTCGGCAGCCCCCTGTCCGGTGACCGTTCGTCCCGTGGTATTTGCACCATAAATTGGGATCCCTCTAGCTGGAATCAGACCTCATAGGTCTCGGGAATCATGCTTCTTTAATGTTACTCATGGCTAACACCAATTCCACTACACTGACGTTGTAACCTGGGGTAAGAAAGATCTCGAGACCCCGACATTTGTTTATCTTGAACTAATCTTTTGCTTCGACCACGATCAGTCCCTGTAAGGCCTCGTAAAATTTTTCCTCCAAACCCGGATTCCATGATGTCGAAGTAGGAGTAGAGGTTAATACACTGAGGTACCAAGGGCGACTATGTGTCCCAAATGTAGATGGTCTCCGGGAAAGAATCATGACCGAGGCTCCCGCTTCTAGGTATTCTGTGCATCCAGGTTCTACAAAGATGTATCACGATCTCAAGGAAGTCTATTGGTGGAATGACATGAAAAGGAATGTGGCGGACTTTGTGGTAAGGTGTCCGTATTGTCAGCAAGTGAAGGCCGAACATCAACGGCCTGGTGGGTTGGCACAAAACATAGAAATTCCAATGTGGAAATGGGAAATGATTAATATGGATTTTGTGGTAGGATTACCATGCACTCCGCGCAAGTTTGACTCAATTTGAATGATTATGGATCGGCTCACGAAATCAGCACATTTCTTGCCAGTTAAATCTACCGACACAATAGAACAATATGCTCAATTGTATATCAAGGAAATAGTCAGGCTGCATGGCACTCCAGTTTCTATCATCTCCGATCGAGGGGCTCAGTTCACGACAAAGTTTTGGAAGAAATTTCAGCAAGGTTTGGGTACTCAGGTGAATCTTAGTACATCCTTCCATCCACAGACTGACGGGTAAGTAGAGCGGACTATTCAGACGCTTTAGGACATGTTGCATGCTTGTGTCCTTGATTTCAAGGGTAGCTGGGATGATCATTTGCTACTCATAGAGTTTACTTATAACAACTTTCATGCTAGTATTCAGATGGCACCCTTTGAGGCATTGTATGGTAGGAGATGTAGATCTCCCATTGGGTGGATCGAAATTGGGGAAGCAGAGTTGATAGGGTCGGACCTCGTACATCAAGCTACGGAAAAAGTTAAGACCATTAAGGAGCAGTTGAAGACTTCTCAGAGTCGTCAGAAGTCCTATTCAGATGTTCGTCGCAGGGATTTGGAGTTCAAAGAAGATGATTGGGTATTATTGAAAATTTCCCCCATGAAAGGCGTAATGCGATTTGGTAAGAAAGGGAAATTGAGTTCGAGGTATGTCGGACCGTACAAAATTATTCAGAGAATCGGTGAGGTGGCGTGAAAGCTTGAGCTACCACCCGAGATGTCGTTAGTGCAACCGGTATTCCATGTGTCCATGTTGAAGAAGGTAGTTGGAGATCCGTCCGCTATTGTGCCGATTGAGACCATTGAGATTAATGAAGAATTGTCATATGAAGAAATTCCAGTTGCCATTCTTGATAGACATGTCCGAGTTAAGAAATAAAGAAATTGCCTCCGTGAAAGTGTTATGGCAAAACCAGCGGGTTGAAGAGGCCACTTGGGAGGCCGAGGAAGAGATGAAGAAGAAGAATCCTTACTTGTTTGAATAGTTATGTAATCCGTTTTATGAACTTGTCGCCTACGAATTTTGTATCACTTGTTCAGTTAATGTAAAGGTGTTCCTTTTGATTATATGTTGTTTACATGAGGCCACGGTTGGTATTGTTATGAGTTATGTTACATCGTCGGTTTGTGTACATATTTTTAGGATGTGATTCTGGGGCTCTCTGACAGGTGGATAGGCCTAGTTACAAAGGAAACTCTAGCGAAAGTTTTGGAAATTTGGGGAGTTAGTTAAATTTGGGGCTGCTGATGTGGTGTATGAAAAATTGAGTTGTATAAGGTGCTAATAGTGGACCCTGATCCTCATTCAAGGACGAATGATCTTAAGTGGGGGAGGATGTAAGGCCCCGTAAAAATATTTTACTAAAAATGGGGATTCCGTGATGCTGAAGTAGGCGTAAAGGTTAATAGTAGTAGAAATTCAAGCTCACTACGGTTCGGACTTTTTGGATTGAACAGTGCGCTTGAGAGTTGAAGGAAAATGTTGGGCAGAAGTAGGTATTTCTGCGGCTCGTTCTGCGACCGTAGAACCACTATGCGGACCGCAGAATGGCCGCAGAGTGAAGCAGCCTTTTTGGCCAATTTTGAGGTGAATTCTGTGGCTAATTATGCGACCGCATAACCGTTTTACGGGCCGCACTTTGGCCGCATAATCGTCCTTTGACTTTTGCGGTGGGAGGTTCTGCGGTGAATTATGCGACTGCAGAATAGGTTTGCGGGCTGCATAACGGCCGCAGAGTGAAGCAGGCCAGCCCAGTTCCTAGGGCCACTTTTCGCGGTCATTTCACGGACCGCATAACCATTATGCGGTCGCATATGCGACCGCAGAACCTGTTCCGGAGCTTCATTTTTGGGGTTTCTAAACCTGACCCTATTCCGTTAAAACACTTACCTTGGACCATTTTGAACTTATTTTCTGATATTTTTAGAGTGAGAGAGAGGGTCCTAGGGGGAGAAAGTGATCTTCATCAAATTTCTCTTCAATTCTCACTTAAAACCTAGAAGAGTATCAAGAGAGGCACCTAGGTCATCTTCCTAAGAGGTAAGTTTCTATCACCCCAAACTCTTAATTTCAAAATGTAACTAGAATGGGCCATTAGCAAGGTAATTCATGGGGATGGGAGTGCTTACCTTGCATGCATGTGTTCCTAAGGTATGTGTGGAGGTTGTGAGTTAAAGATAGAAAAGAATGGGGTGCGGGTTGGTGGAGTCTTTCATAATAAGGGCCATGAAATCTTAATACACACATAGTGTTTGATAGAATGCTCAAGTGAGCTAGAATTATGATCGTTTTCCTAATTTTGGGTTCAATTTGGCTATATTGCTAAAAAAGATTGAAGTTGCTAATATTCCGGAACATCTTAGAGTTTTAAGAGGCTCAATTGAGGTATGTTGGCTAAAACCCCTCTTCTTAGAATTAAAACCCACGGTATTCATGCAATTGATGTAAGTCCCAAATTGAACGTCCTAGAAATTGCTATCCCGAATGTGCTTGCTTTGCAACTATATGTGTAATATGTATTCCCATGCTTTCATCATGTTATCTCGTCATCTGAGAAAATATTCAAGACTTAGAATATATGCTACTATGCCTAGACTTCAAGTCAAATTCGATTAAAGACTATTATGCCAAATTGTGTGAAAAGCCTCTATGTGCTTTGAATTCTAAATTGCTCACATGTGAAATCAAGAGTCTTGAATGAAAACTGTGTTGTTATTGATGATAATAATAATATTGGATTATGGAAAAGAACTCGAATTATGAAATAAGGCCAAGTGCCAAGAACGACTTTATAATTAAAGCCACTTGTGCCAATGTGCTGAAAAGATGGGAAAGAAATATGAAGTAAGATGATCGATTGAACATGGTTGATGTCTCAAATGAGATGGCTTAGCCGATCGAGCCGATATCCGACTCTGTGTAATAACACAGTAGTATTGTGAGTGAAATTGTGAACATGGTTGATGTCTCAAATGAGATGGCTTAGCCGATCGGGCCGAGATCGGACTCCGTGTAATAACACGGTGGTATTGTGAATGAAATAGTGAATATGGTTGATGTCTCAAATGAGATGGCTTAGCCGATCGGGCCGAGATTGGACTCCGTGTAAGAACACGGTGGTATTGTGGACTGTGGTATATTCGTGGCAACTGACTTGAAAATCTAAGTCATCTTTTACTTAACGTTTTAGTGTTACTTACAGTTCATATTGCTTCTTAACTATTTCCCTTGTGTTACTATTCATTTTATTGAAATGGTGTTTAGTTTTCATACTAGTACTATTCGACAGTACTAATGTCCTTTTTGCCGGGGCGCTGCATCTTTAAATGGATGCAGGTGGTTCCATAGCAGACAATGTCGATCACAGATAGGTGATGCATCCTTTTCTCAGCAAACTCGGTGAGTCCCATTTCATTCCGGGGTCATGTCATATATCTTTTCTTTATATTGTTGTACTTTTTGAGGTATAGCCGGGGCCTTGTTGCCGGCACCTTCTTTACACTCTTTTGTATCTTTAGAGGATCCGTAGACACTATGTGGGTTGTATATGGGTGTTAGAAAGGTCAACGGATCATGTTGTGTTTTGGGCTCTTGTTCCGCTCAGTCATAAGGATGTATGTATTTTGAAACTTAACAATGATGTAACAAAATGAAACAACTTAGTTATGTATATATGTATGAACTTTTAACTGCCTAACTAATGAGAGCGTGCCTTCTCTGGATCATAGGTGAGTCGGGATAGTGCCTAACAGGCTTGCTCGACGGTGTCTACTCGGTTGAGTGTCGGTCGCGCTCCCCGAGGTTGGGACGTGACAGTCCCCCCTTCAACGGTGAACTTGTTTGCTGCTCGGAAATTTCTGCCATGGTTTTCGGTACGCTTGTAGGGCAAACATCGATCCCTCGAAGTCCGCCTATCTGCGTTGCAGTCATCGTTTGATCTTTCTCTGTTCTTCTCCCGTCCTTTAGCCGATGATGTAGAACCGACCTAGTCATCTTTGATCCTTATCTTTGACTCGTACCGGTAGTGAACATATACCCAGGTTGATGCTTGAAACTCAAGAAGGCTCTCATTCAGCTTCCGGGAAGCGTATGAACTTCTCGAATTCAATCTTTTGGTGAATGCTTCAACTGCCCATTCATCCGGGATGACCGGGAGGAAAATTCTTTCTTTTTTGAATTATGTAAGAAACTCTCATAATAATTCTGATTCTCCTTGTGCGATTCTGAATATGTCGGCCTTCCGGGCTTGCACCTTTCTAGCCCCGGCCTGAGCTTTAATGAAAGAATTCATGAGCATCTCAAAGTAATCTATGGAATGCTCGGGCAGTAACGAATACCATGTTAGGGTTCCCCTCGTGAGAGTATCGCCGAATTTCTTTAGCAACATAGATTCAATTTCGTTAGGAGCTAGATCTTTTCCTTTCACCGCCGTTGTGTAGGTTGTAATCTATTCCTGTGAGTCTGGAGTTCCATCATACTTTGGAACTTCAGCCTTTTTGAAATGCTTCGGGATTAGTACTGGTGCCGCACTTGGTTTGTACGGTAATTGAGCATACTTCTTCGAGTTCGGGCCTTTCAATACTTGTGGTGCTCCCATGATTTGATCCATGCAGGCATTTACTTCCCCCATGAACCGTAAAAGCTCATCTTTGAATAAATCGTTCTCGTTGTTAAGACCTTATCTTCTCCCCCCAGCCCCATCGGACCCAACTTTACCCTTGGGAGTATTGTTGTCGACTCTCTGCGTTGTTCGGTCTGCGGGAACAATGGGAGGAATTGGATCACGCATGTTTGCATTATTTGAAGCACCTGACAGTGCCTGCTTCAGTTCCGTCATAACCTAATCCTGCCGCGTGAGATGGTCTAGGATGATTGCCCGTTGCTTTTGCAGGATCCTCACAGCATCCGCTACTTGCTCATCGTCAGCATCATTAGGAGTTGTCTCCCGAACCTGTCGAGGGTACTGTCTGTCATGCACCGACATGGCGTTATTCCCCTTATTGCGGGTGTCACTGATTGAGTCCTAGAAATGAGGCTGATCCCCTCGAATTTCAGGGTTGTGTGCATTGTTTACAGTGCTATCTTCCATTTTTTCCAATTTTTTCTAAGACAAAATAGCCAAAACATGTTAGTAAAAAAGGCAAGGATCAATTTAATTACACGACTGTCTAGGCCCCATAGTTGGCGCCAAACTGTTTACCTGTAAAATGATACAGTGGAATTTATACGTGATTTCTAGACAAGTGAACTAATTTGATCCTGAAATAATATATTAATCGAAGAGATACGCAGTACTTAGCCTTGGAATGTAGATGAAATAGCAAAGATAGTGATTCCGTGAACACAGTTTCCGAACACAGCAATGATGAGATCAAAAAGCAAGAGAGTGATATTGTATAAATCTTTGTATAGAATATAGTATATGTTCTAGCCATAAATTTTGTATCCTTTACAATGGTAACTGAGCTCACTATTTATAGCTATGTGTTACACCCCGTACATTATACGTCACTGCCATTATAAGATTATCTAATGTAAGCTCAAAAAAGATGAAATTCTTCTACAAGGATAAGGAAGGTTTATCGAAATCTTAAGTAAGTTAAGATGAATGAGACTTGGAAAAAAACAAATGAGATAATTATTACATTCTGTGCATCCCAAAGTGACGTGTAATGAATATGAGACTTGTTAATCATGATTTAAATAAGTATAAAGTCATAATATGACTATATATGATGTTTGGATATAAAATATAAAGTTTAGGAGAAATTAGATTTAACATACGGAAAAATCGAGTTAATATTTGCCTTGTAACGAGCCGTTTTGAGAAATTAAATTCGTAAGCTTTATGATATCATTTTGGGACATATCTTATACCAAAATGAAGGTCTTGGAACTTAGTTTCGAACGGTCTAAACCATTTATTCATACGACATCAGAGGTAGAGAAATATGAATTTGTAAAGTAGGGTCGCCAAGCCACATCGCCGCTCTTCGGAGAAACTGGCAGGTTTATAGGCTAGATTGCGAGGCCATTTTATCCCAATATATTGAGAGTTACAGGGATATATTTATATGGGATTAAAGCTCCATGTGTCTAGATTCTAACTATGTAAACCGTTTGTTAATACGATGTCGGAGTAGAGAGATACAAGCGTCCGAAGTTGCACCGCTTAAGCTGCCAAGCAGGCAGCTTACCCACCTACTTGGAGAATTGAGGCGGTGGGCTTATAAGTAATATTTTCCCATATATATCTCGTCAATATTCAGAGAACACTTACCCCAAAGCACTCTCAATCTCTCCAAGACTGTTCCAAGAAATTCCAAGCAAGATTAACATCTCGAGTACAAAATCAAGAAGCGATAACATTAGAACGATCCCTACGACGTAAGTATCACTATACCGCCTCTCTTTTTCTTTGTAGTTTGAGTTTTAAAAGGTACTTCATAGTTAATAAAATGCCTACTTTATGTATTTAAGCTTTGAAATAGTTAGAACTCACATGACGGTGATCGAAATCTGTGAGTTCGATTTATTCCACTTTCAGTGGACTATTTTGTAGTCCACTCGTGTTGGCCTCTTGTACTGTTGATTTATGGAGTTTAGAAGGATAAAGGACGTGAAAAAATATCACATGTGGTAGGGTAGTGGGCTGGTCGCTCGTCGTTGCAATTTTAGGCTAATTGATAACTTGTTGATTGGGTGTGATATGGTATATTTGCGGTTTTTGTTGTATTGAAGGTCCCGAATTGTAGTTGGGTTATTTTTGAGTTGTTGATTGTATGGTATTTATATCTCGCCTATAGAAGTCTTGAGGGAGCATTAAAATCAGGGAAAATGCTGCCCGTTTTATTTAGAATCGAGTTATCATTTGAGATACGTGATATACTAGCGCCATATAAGTTGTACATGTATTTCTTTGTTATAGGGATGTCGCGCTAGTTGTCATAAGCTTATTGTTGCATTGCATTGACGACTTGAGGTATGTTAAGGCTATCACTTCTTCCCTTTTGGCATGATCTATATGATACAAATAAAACGAGTAAACGCACAACTTTCATAAATGGTTCTATTCATAGAAGTACTCGAAGTGCCTATGTTCTTGATTCCCCATATGTTCTATTTTTATATTAGCTGTTCATGGGTCTTAAAAAAATACGTAAGTTGATAAAGTTTATCCGAGAGATCTTATTGACTTACTTCATTATGCATTGCGTTGATTTATACATGTACACTGATCTATGACCAGATGGCATTATATACGCGTATATTATATGTATATGGGATATGGGGAAAGGTTATGGCGTTATATACGCACCACCACCTGATCAACTGGTATACATTGATAATTTCGCCTACAGAGGCCGAGATGATATGATGGTATACCCTCAAAAGCTTGATGATGTTAGGTACGCATATACCTATGCATGATGTGACATTTATACTCATATGCATGACATTATAAATGTTTCATGATTCAAAGAGCTATTGAGACTTACAAGTTGAGTTCTTTACTCCATGTTTCTTTCATGTCTTTTATATACTGTTTTCATGCCTTACATACTAGATAATTTATTTTTACTGACGCCCCTTTTGCCTAGGGATGCTGCATTTCATGCCCGAAGGTCCCGATAGACAGGTTGAGAGTCCCCCTAATAGGCTATCAGCTCAGCGGAAGGTGTTGGTGCACTCCACTTGCTCCGGAGTTGCCTATTTGGTTTGTATGATTTGAACATGTATTGATTGGTATGGCGGAGCCCTGTCCTTGCCTTTATGACATTTAGGTATTATTAGAGGCTTGTAGACAGATGTCATGTGTTACATCCCGCATTTTCGGACGTTTAAGTTTTGTCGTAAGTTAATCGACGTAAGCACGGGAATGAGATCATTTTGAGATTATAAGCATTTTTCTATTTCAAACAAGTGATGAGTAAATTCGTGAAGGTGAGAGGGTAAGCAAATCGATGAAAATAAATTTCGTCGAAGTTGGACATCTTGGGATAAAATACGGTCCAAACTATAATACCCCGAAATTTATAGACTTGTGCCATACAAGGTAGCACTTGACCATGATAGTAAGGTGTATAAAGTATGTTAAAAGTGAGTAGTATTTTAAGTAAGTTGAGATAATTCTTGATTGTGTGGGTAATTGGTTAATTATTGGATTAGTTGGAGAATTAACAAGTTAATTAAGGAAATGAGTGGATAATTTTGGATAAGCCTACCCCCCAACGTGGCAGCAAACCTACCCCAAATAAATGACTCTTAATGTTATATGGTAAGGTGGCAAAATTATAGAGTTAGGTGGCTAAGTCATCCTAAGTGGGTCCCACACCCACCAAAATTTAAAAGCCTCTCTAAATCACTTAAAGAGGTGTTGATATCTCTACAATATGAGGAAGGGAGTCTTCAGAAAGTTCATACAAGTTCTATATGATAGTCACGTGAGCTACTTCAATAAAAATTCATACGAGACTTCTTAGCATAATAGCAACGGGATTTTGCGATTCTAAGGGAGTACGGTGCAATCTTTCTCAATAATATCATACAGATTTTTTCCTACTTCGATCAACTGTTACGTGTTTTGTCGCAAAAGACATGTGTTAGAGGGATTGTCAAGAAAATCAGTTCAGGTATGTTAAGGCTATCCCTTCTTTCTTTTTGCCATGATCCATACGATACAAACGAAACGAGTAAACGCACAATTTTCATAAATGACTCTATTCATAGAAGTACTAGGGGTGTCTATATTCTTGATTCCCCATATGAATTATTATTATATCTTCTATTCACGGGTCTCAGAAAAATACGTAATTGATAAAGTTTATCCGAAAGGCATATTGATCTTATGACATACCGAGAAATCTTATTAACGTATTTCTTATGCATTTCATGCATTTATACATGAATATTGACCCATGACCAGATGGCGTTATATATGCATATATTATATGTATATATATGGGCAAAGGTTATGGTGTTATATACGCACCACCACCTGATCATCTAGTATATGTTGATGATTTGCCCACAGTGGCCGAGATGATATGATGGGATGCCCTCAGAGGCTTGATGATGTTATATGAACGCATATACCTATGCATGGTATGATATTTATACGCATATGCATGACATTTTAAATATTAAATGATTCACAAAGCTATTCAGACTTACATGTCGAGTCTTTTACTCCATTTTCTCTCATGTCTATTATTTACTGATTTTCATTCCTTACATACTCGGTATATTATTTGTGCTGACATTCCTTTTGCCTAGGGACGCTGCGTTTCATGCCCCCAGGTTCCGATAGACTGGTCGAGAGTCCTCCAAGTAGGTTATCAACTCTGCGGGAGATTTTGGTGTGCTCCATTTGCTCTGGAGTTGCCTATTTGGTTAGTATGCATTGGACACATATTAATTGGTATATCTGGCCCCTGTCCCGGCCTTATGACGTTTATGTACTCTTAGAGGCTTGTAGATATATGACATGTATATGAAAGATTGTATGGCCTTGTCAGTCTGTGTTTTGAGTGTACAAATGATCATGTCGGCCTTATAGGCCCGTATGTCACGTGCATAAATTTCTATATCATGTTGGATCGTTATACAAAATATACATTACGTTGCTACTCGGTTGAGTAAGGCAATGAGTGTCCGTCGTGGCCCATCGGTTTGGGTCCTGACAAAAGTGGTATCAGAGCAGTTCTTTCCAATGGAGTCTACAAGCCGTGTCTAGCAGAGTCTTGTTTATGGGTGTATTGTGCACCATACCTATAAGCAGGAGGCTGCAGGGCATTCAGGACTGTCACTCTTTCTTCTTACTCTAGATCGTGTGGTAGAGCTCAGTTGTAAGAACTCAATTTTCTAAACTCTATCTTATTCATAATACGGCGATGCCTATATCTAGAAAGACGGTTGGTAAGGGATTGAATGTGTCTATGGAAGAGTTGAGTCAGAGAAACTCGATTTTTCATGATGCTTATGATGAGTAAATGTAAGGTCTTCAGTAGATCATGTGTGTACTAAGACGTGTAAGCCTTTTGATAAGGAGCCTTAAGGCAAGAATATCTATCCACCCCTATGGTGAAAGGCACTGAGAGATTCAGAAGATAGATACAAGCTTGAACAAGTAAAAGAAGCAAGATGAAGAAGGGTACGAGGCACCCAGTTAATGAAGATTATCAGTATTTACATTTCAGGCAGAGAAATATAAGCCTTTTGAGTTACCTTCAACAATAACAGAGGTATGTACAATTGGCCACACCCATATCATTGATGCCCTATGGGGGCTAACAAAAGTAGTATAAGAGAAGGATGAATATCAGGATCCGGCTGGGGTTAGAGTGACCCAAAATGGTGGATGGATTGTTTGCGTTAGTTGATATTTCCGAAGGATATTGCAAATGTGCTAGTAGATCTCCTTATGAGACACCCAGATGGTGCACTCTAACATAGTACAACTAGATATGAGTACTACAAAGATAGGCACTGGAAGCTCGGAAGGGATAAATATTATCTTAGTGTGACTCCCGTCCCTAGTAGAGAGAGAATGATAGGCAACCCAAAGAGCCAGTGGATGGAGCAAGGGGAGCTAAAAGCAAAAGAATGTCTCTCCGAAGTTTTCGGAATAAAGTGATAGACATAAATGTTAGCAGGAAATAAGGAGAGAGTTAATAAAGCATTATGAGTAAGATGTGATACATGGATGGCAACGGTAGATAAAAAAAATTACAGTATTACAGAGTCTATAGACAAAGAAAGGAAAAATACGAGAGGTAACAGGCCTTGAGGCAACAAAAGAGTATAGGTCATAAAGTCACATCCTCATTTTGAGAAATAATTTCGTGACTCTAACATGATTACCAGAAGGAAAAGTTAGACCCCCAGAATGATAGAAATCAATATGGGCTGGTGAACAAGATAAACTAAACATGAATTAGCGACTGAGTGATTTGATAATAGTCGGCATAATGAGAATTTTAGAGATTGCATTCTGACGATAATAGAATGGACGACAGAAGAATAACCTTTAAAGGTCATTCAGGAAGACGCTTCCCTAAAGCAAGCAATGTGAGCAAAGTTAAGCTTAAGGGGCTATGTGTGCCAGTTACACTAAGTGACACCCTTGTGAGTAAGGAATTTTGTTATCCTTGGTACAGAAGGATAACCGCAAGGCTGGTAAGGGTCATCGACGATGACGCCAAAGATGAAGAGGTAAAACATCTATACGTAGATCATCGTAGCACTAAATCTTAGTACTCCCCTAAAGGAGGGGGGGGGGAATATGGAGTGATGTGACATTAAGTAAGAATTTAGTGATCCTAGTAACTATGGAATGGTAAAGGAAGAATGCGATAACAATGAGAAAAGGGATGAGACTGCACTTATTCAAATCCTACAGATATACTACGATTCCAGAACATTATGCAAACCCGACGTCAAGGAGAGAAAGTAAGGGTTCCAGCCCGATGTGTTATTGACAGAGAAGGAGCTCGTGCGAGACGTAAGTTAAGACAAAGGAAATAACCCAAGAAATATTACGCAGAATATTGATATGAGAATGGGCCAATGAGTAGATAGTAGTTTATCCAGGAAGAGCCTAGTTATGGCTAGACAAGAGGATACAGACAAATCAACAGATTGTGCAAGATAAACATAGTGAACCCCAACATGGGAATTTAGTCTCGCAGATATGACATCATGATCCTTGAGAAATATTCATATAGGAGTTGGGGTAGTTAAAGGTGTCGTATAAGTGTTACAAAAATAAAAGAGAGTGCCACTGGGAAACAGTCAAAAAAATATTTCAGTTCAGAAGCAACCCTGCGGGCACAAGGGCACGGAGGTAAGTAAGTAAGGATAATTACAAGTAAGAAAGAACATCAAAAATTCCGTCGGATAAACAAGGAGCTCGCAGCCTTGCAAGAATCAGGGGGTCTTCCCTAAGTACTACAATGAAAGGCTAGCTGAGGAAATAAGGAAGAAGGCTTCAACCTAAGCATAGTAACTTGAAGAAGAAATGGTCATGTAAAAACAGTCTCACTACAAATTTGTATGCACTCCATAATAAAGTGCCACATGTCGTGGCTAATGAACGGAAAGTGAAGTCAAAAGTAATATTCGAGATCATATGAGTTGCACGAAAATTCCAGCATGAGTGAAAACTAAGATAAGCTAAGTATGCACGCAACGAGGGGGTAGAAAGACCAGAAAAAGTAATTGCTTACATTTGAAGAAAGTTGAGATGGAATGAAGAATTATTTGATCAATGATCCAGAGTTAGTTACGTTATGAACGCACTTAATATTTCGGAGTATTATCCATGCAGCATATATGCTAACAATCATACAACTGTAGAAGACTCCAGTATAAGTTAAAAGAAAGAATTGAGCCCATGTCATAGGCAAATGATTGAATCATTAGAAGATTGTACCATGGATATTCCATAGCGCCCATGAAAGGCTAAAGTAATAACTAATACCAGGATCTGCAGATCAGAAGATAGCTTAAGCCTACATAAAGGCTGATCAGATGGATGAGGAAACTAAAGAGTTGCATCAACTAAGTAAATCAGGAGTCTGATTATTGGACCCAAAAAATTATAGAAATCGTGATTAAGAACATAGCAGAATCACTCTTAATATCAGAGGTGCAAGAGAGATAGTACAAAAACTATATTCTATAACGGCTCTACAAGAAAGCCAGTTAGAAGATTACCAGTCTCATAAGAAGTCAGTATGGAGCTACCACCAGATTGTGTATGCACCAAAAGTGCAAGTATTATAATAGAGCTTCAGGTTGTGAATGTGAACTATACATGTGTGAAAGCGAGTTCATAAAAGAGATAGAAGCTGTGATGCGAGATTTTAAGGTAAGTAAGGTAAAGGTGAACAACGTACGAGATACTCAAATGCAGAAGGTTGCAAATAATCCATACTTCATATAGAGGACTAGAAGCATTGGGATTCAGTATCCATTAATGATAGCGGTGTCATACCTCCCAGCCTATGGTTTCTAGGTATCGAGAGGTCTAGTTAAAAGAGTAAAGAAGAGTTTGAGACGATGTGATGTCTCACTTGATGTTCCAAAATAACATAAGGAAATCTGTGGTGCAAGCAAGTTGAAGGAAGGTTGTGAGTAGTATAAATGAATATGTGTAGGTCACAAGCTAAAGTATGGTAAAGCGACAAGGTTTTAGGAAGACAGGAGTAAGGATAAGAAAGGGCGAGTGAGAAGGTGATGAGAATGGATAAGTCCTTAGGATTAAGCCCATGAAAACAAGAGAGCTGATGGTTTTTCTAAGTTATAGAAAGCTCAGTATAGCCTGAATGAACTCAAAGGAGTCTAAGACTAATAGCATTTAAAAGAGATGGAATGCTGCCCTGGTAGTAGAATGAGGGTATAATTGTGATAAATGAAGGATGACGTTTGGGCCTTCGATTGAGTGATGATTTGAAGGGATTTCATGAATTGTGTAGGATTAAAATACACACGTAAGGTGATGGGATGCTACGAAATATGGTTATGGAAGCATGGTATCGCCCCCAGGTGGATCAGTCTAATCATTTCAAATGTTCCTCGATGCGACGTGAGCCCTAGCGGCAGTGTTAAATAAAAGGTCAAGTTATCAGTGGTAAATTGTAGATCAACATTGAGGTGAATCAACAATGGATGGATAATAGTTACAAAGTATGAGATGAGATTAGGGCGTCATTCTTAAGATGAACAGTAATGAGAAAGTATTAAAGGACTTAGATTTATACATATGGGATAAGCAACGAGAGTAACCTGGAATTTGGTAGCAGACATCAGTAACGATAAATCGAAGTAAGAGTTATGGTATAGTATGACCTACCTAGATGCAGTAAAGTCATACGAATGGATAATCGGGTCTATGAAATAAGGTATAGCACTATTCGTAAGTTCAACAAAATACCGAGCGAAGAACTTCAGTATACCTATAGATGCCTAGAGGGACATCTTGTTAAGCTCTGTATAATGTTTACAAAGTGAAGCCTAGAGATTGGCTAAAAGTTGGAGGAAAAAGGAGAGAAGAGTCGCATATACGCACTTACAAGGTCAGAGTGGTACAAGCTGGATGATAGAAGGTAGCAATAGTTAAAAGATTGGAAGGATTCCGACCACAAGTCGTGGTGTGAGAAAGAGGCCTAAAGGGGGGATGCCCTAGCCTTTGGATTTATTCACAGAACAGTTTCCTAGATGGCAAGAAGAGTACTAAAGTATTCGCAAGAACTATAGGTTATGATAATGATAAGTGCATCAGTCAACATTCGAGGACGAATGTTCCAAAGGGGGGAATGATATTATATCCCGTATTTTCGGACGTTAAAGTTTTGTCATAAGTTAATCGATGTAAGCACTGAAATGAGATTATTTTGAGATTATAAGCATTTTGCTATTTCAAACAAATGATGAGTAAATCCGTGAAGGTGAGAGGGTAAGCAAATCGAAGAAAATAAATTTCGTCGAAGTTGGACATCTTGGGATAAAATATGGTCCAAGCTATAATACCTTAGTATTTATGGACTTGTGCCATACAAGGTACCACATGACCATGATAGTAAGGTGTATAAAGTATGTTAAAAGTGAATAGTATTTTAAGTAAGTTGAGATAATTCTTGATTGTGTGGGTAATTGGTTAATTAATGGATTAGTGGGAGAATTAACAAGTTAATTAAGGAAATGAGTGGATAATTTGGGATAAGCCTACCCCCCAACGTGGCAGCAAACCTACCCCAAATAAATGACTCTTAATATTATATGGTAAGGTGGCAAAATTATAGAGTTAGGTGACTAAGTCATCCTAAGCGGGTCCCACACCCACCAAAATTTAAAAGCCTCTCTAAATAACTTAAAGAAGTGTTGATATCTCTACAATATGATGAAGGGAGTCTTCAGCAAGTTCATACAAGAACATGTATGATAGTAACGTGAGTTACTTCAATAAAAATTCATACGAGACTTCTTAGCATAATAGCAACGGGATTTTGGGAGTACGGTGTAATCTTTCTCAAGAATATCATACAGATTCTCCCCTACTTCGATCCGCCATTACGTGTTTTGTTGCAAAAGACATGTGTTTGAGGGATTGTCAGGAGAATCGGTTCAGATATGTTAAGGCTATTCCTTCTTTCTTTTTGGCATAATCCATACGATACAAATGAAACGAGTAAACGCATAATTTTCATAAATGACTCTATTCATAAAAGTACTAGGGGTGTCTATATTCTTGATTCCCCATGTGAATTATTATTATATCTTCTGTTCATGGGTCTCAGAAAAATACGTATTTGATAAAGTTTATTCGAAAGGCATATTGATCTTATGACATACCGAGAAATCGTATTAACGTATTTCTTATGCATTTCATGCATTTATATATGTACATTGACCCATGACCAGATGGTGTTATATACGCGTATATTATATGTATATGGGATATGGAAAAAGGTTATGGTGTTATATATGCACCACCACCTGATCAGCTGGTATACGTTGATGATGGGATGCCCTCAAAGGCTTGATGATGTTATGAACACATATACCTATGCATGGTATGCCATTTATATGTATATGCATGATATTTTAAATATTAAATGATTCACAAAGCTATTCAGACTTACATGTTGAGTCTTTTACTCCATGTACTCTCATGTCTATTATTTACTGATTTTAATTCCTTACATACTCGTTACATTATTTATACTGACGTCCCTTTTTGCCCGGGGACACTGCGTTTCATGTCTGTAGGTTCCGATAGATAGGTCGAGAGTCCTCTAAGTAGGCTATCAGCTCAGCGGGAGATGTTGGTGCGCTCTATTTGCTCCGGAGTTGCCTATTTGGTTAGTATGCATTGGACACGTATTGATTGGTATGTTGGGGCCCTGTCCCGGCCTTATGACATTTATGTACTCTTAGAGACTTGTAGACATATAACATGTATATGAAAGATTGTATGGTCTTGTCGACCTATGTTTTGAGTGTACAAATGATCATGTCGGCCTTATAGGCCCGTATGTCACGTGCATAAATCTCTATGTCATGTTGGGTCGTCATATGAAATATACATTACGTTGATGCAATCACCGAGTGCCCGTCGCGGTCCATCGGTTTGGATCGTGACATCATGTATATGGATACTTGTATGGCCTTGTCGGCCTATGTTTTGAGTGTACAAATGATCATGTCGGCCTTATAGGCCTGTATGTCACATGTATAAGTTTGTATTCCATGTTGGGTCGTCCTATGCCGAGTATCCCCTTATGTTTTATTCTGGTTATATTATGACGGCCCTTCTGGCCCATTTACCCATGATGGTATGATAAGAAAGATACCTTCTGTTGGTACTCGGTTGGGTAAGGCACCGGTTGCCCGTTAAGGACCATCGGTTTGGGTTGTGACAAAAGTGGTATCAGAGCAGTTTTGTCCTAGGGAGTCTACAAGCTGTGTCCAGTAGTCTTATTTATGAGTGTGTTGTGCACCACACTTATAAGCAGGTGGCTACAGGGAATTTAGGATTGTCACTCTTTCTTCTTACTCTAGATCCTGTGGTAGAGCTCAGTTGTAAGAATTTAAACTCCTAAATTCTTCTTTATTCATAATACAACGATACCTATATCTAGCAAGACAATTGGTAAGAGATTTAATGTGGTTGTGGAAGAGTTGAGTCGGAGGAACTTGATTTTGCAACATGCTTATGAGAGTAACTATGAGGTCTTCAGCAGATCATGTGTGTACTAAGACGTGTAAGCTTCTTGATAAGGAGCCCTAAGGTATGCATATCTATCCACTCATATGTATACATGTTTTAAGAGCAACGGTTCATTGATACATCATTTTTCCACTTAGAGTTATATATTATGAGTTGTGGCCATATTGGCCCATGATAGTTATAGAAGAAAAACAAATGAGTTACAGAGTGGTTCGCTCGGGCTAGTACAGCACCGGGTGCCAGCCACGCCTCCCCATGTTGGGGCGTGACAAAGTGGTATCAGAGCAGGTCGTGTCCTAGGGAGTCTACAAAGTTATCCTAGTTGAGTCTCACTTATGGGTATGTTGCGCGCCACATTTATAACTGAGAGGCTATAGGGCATGTAGGAAATGTTACCCTTCTTTTGTTTCCAAATCGTGCCATAGAGATGAGTCGTAAGAAGTCAGTATGAAGCTTTCGCCAGATTTTGTATGTACCAGAGGTGCAGGTATCACAGTAGAGCTTTAAGGTGTAATTTCCACCTATGTGGAAGGGAGGTTATGAAAGAAACAAAAGATATGATGCGAGATTGAAAAGTAAGTAAGGTAAAGGTGAAGAAGATACGAGATACTCAAGTACAAAAGGTTGTGAATAGTCGAGACTTCAGATATAGTTTGGTTTTTAGTTTAGTTTACAGAGGAGACCTTAGTGAAAATTTTGTAAATCTCTAAGAGTTAACATTCGAGGATGAATGTTTTAAAGGGGGGAATGATGTTATATCCCATACTTTAATATTAGGATGAGTCGTAGTAATCCATATGAGCTTGAAGGGATTAAAACCATTCATGAGATTATAGAGGATTTGTGACTATATTATTGTAAGACCCCGTAAGTTTAACAACCTTGATACCGTTATATATATTTGATATGGTATTTTGAGTGGAACATTTTTGCCAAAAAAAGTTTGAAAAATATGATTTTATATAGTTATTAATATTACTACTTTCGAACATGCTTTAAATTATACATATAATATTAGGAAGTTTATGAGATTTTCTTTATTGTAAAGATAGAAATTATTTTTTCATAAGAAAAGAAGGTTATCTTTTTACCATTTTAAGAATTAAGCGTACGAAAATTTGTACTCTTTATATGAGATTAGAAAAATTAGAAGTTGAGAAAATATAATTATTTTTACATGTATGTTTTAATGAAATAATAGTGTATGCATTGATTTTATATGGTACCATAATTTATTAATATTTTAATATTTTAATAGTAGTACTTTAGGATGAGGACAAGACTATTTTCGAGGTTATAACTATTTATGATATGTCAAACAAGTGATAAGAAAGTGTTATAAAGATCAGAGGGTAAACGAATCGAAGAAATTGAGTATCGCCGAAGTTTGACAATTTGGAATAAAATACGGTCCAAGCTATAATACCCCGTATTTATGGACTAGTGTCATACAAGGTACCACATGACCGTGATAGTAGGGCACATAAAATGTGTTAAAAGTGAGTAGTATTTTAGGTAATTTGAGATAATTCTTAATTATGTGGGCAATTGGTTAATTATTAGTTAGTGGGAGATTAACAAGTCAATTAAGAAATTGGTGGGTAATTACTTAAGATCTTTGGATAAGCCTCTTAGACATCAACGTGGCAGCTTTTGCCTTTGGAAATTATGACTCTTACATTCATGTAAAAGGTGGCATTTAGAAGGCTAAGTCATCTACTAAGTAGGCCCACACCACTAATATAAAAGATTGTGTTTAAAGTCTCCACGAATCACCAAAATCTAAGAGATAGAGTGTTTACTTCATCTTGTAGAAAGTGAGTATTTGATGTATGTTTTATGTTTGGTTAAAAACGTCTCAAGCATGTCCAAGATGATAAAATCTAAAACCTTCTCAAGAGGGTTCATGCGTCTCAGGTCTCAATTGCTTAAGGAATCCGGGTATGTTAAGGTTATCCCTTCATTTCTTTTGGTATGATCTAAGTAACGATACGTAAAGGTAATGTTATTTCATAAATAGTTCTACTCTTAGCAGTTAAGGATATCTATGTTATTCATTCCGGTAAAGTTATATTCAAGTATGTCTAAGTACGTCCCTAAGTCTCTATTGAGGTATATGATAAAGATATTAATGTTTATAATATAGTGATACATGCATCTTCATACATTTACCACTGTGCTACGGCCGGTTGGGCAGACATGCATATTTATTTACTAACGTGCTACAACCGGTTGGGAAGTTACGTATTTACCATCGTGCTACGACTAGTTGGGCAGACATGCATATTCATTTACCACCGTACTACGGTCGGTTGGGTAGTGACACATTTACCACCGAGCTACGGCCGGTCGGGCAGTTACAACTGATCAGTTGGGCAGTCATGTATCATACGATATGGATAAGAGTCTCAAAGAGAAGTATTATATATATAAGTATAATAAGTATGCATATACGGTGGCACTTGAGAGATTCAGGTTGATTCTTATATATCTTTAATAAATGTTGACTCATTATTATGTTTCAGTTCCGCCTTACATACTCGGTACATTATTCGTACTGACACTCTTTTATTGGGGACGCTGCCTTCATGCCTACAAGTATAGATAATCAGTTTGACGAGCCCTCGTAGTAGATGAGGTTAGTATTCAGCGAAGGATCGGTAAGACTCCACCTTATTCGGAGTGCAACTGAGTCTATGAGTCATCGTGTTAGAGTTTTGCTACAGACTTATGGGTAGGCCAGTACCTTGTTCCATTTGATGTCAAATAATCTTAGAGGCTTTGTAGACAAAGCTTCATTTTATATAGTATGTCAAAGGCCTTGACGGCCCATATGTATACATGTTTTAAGAACGATAGTTCATTGTTACATCGTTTGCCCACTTATAGTTATACATTATGAGTTGTGTCCATGTTGGCCCATAATAATTACAGAAGACAAACAAATGAGTTACAGAGTGGTTTGCTCGGGCTAGTACATCACTGGGTGCCAGCCACGCCTCCCCAGGTCGGGGCGTGACAATGACGGCCCTTTTGGCCCATTTACCCATGATGGTATGATAAGAAAGATACATTACGTTGGAGCTCGGTTGGGTAAGGCACTGGGTGCCCGTCGTGGCCCATCGGTTTAGGTCGTGACACTATGCCTAGGGAAAAAGGTCCTAGGATCATTTTCTCCTTTAATGCCCATTGGGAGGGTCATTGATAAAGATATATTGTTGGGAATAAATGCCAAATTCTTTGTAACGGACTGTCGCTCTTAATGCTGTAAAATATTTCTTATTAAATGCTACCAGGCGTAGAACATTTAAGACACTTTGATGAACGTTATCCATTTCGGTGACAAGCGCAGTGGCTGCGTTCGGTCCTCAGCCATTCCCTCTTGAGTTCTACGCGTCCTCCTTTTAGTCAACTACGTGTCATAGCATATTTTACCCTATACACTATATAATCTCTTTTTTCTATATGCCTTAGTTCAGAAATTACATAGGAAATCCTTAAATAATTACTTCGTATATCCCATTTACTAATATAAAGAATCATAACTACCATTATTTTAAGTGATAATATCCCTTAAATGTAGCCATGACAACTGAAATGTATATTTAGAGAATATTAAGATTCACCTCTCTCCTAATCAAACCCTATTTCGCTTCTCCACGATATTTCTTTTTTCTTTTCAGCATACAAGTTTGTTGCAATGGAAGAAGATATACCAATCGTGATTGAACATGGTGGAGTATGGGATAGCGATAATTATGTGAATTTTTCTATTAATGGAGTTGTTATCCATTTTGGTTGCAAATACGATGATTGGTGCAGGTAATTGCAAAGCATACAAGGATTAACAATGGTACAAACTTGATTGATATTAAGTACAAGGTTAAGGAAGGATGTTGTCATGCCCCAAACACGGGGAGCGCGACCGGTGCTCAACCGAGAGAACCCGACCGGACAAGCTTGTTAGATTACCTTCTACCCAAACTCATCTATGAATAAAGAGGAGATGTACTCCATTAATCAAACACTGAAAAGATTTTATTAACAGCTTCCTTATCATTCCCATTAGCAGCTTCATTCATAATTTCCACAATATTATGAGTTTATAAAATTAATGAAAAACACAATTTTCCAAATACCAACATTTCTAGTTCAATTCCCAATATCAACCACAATCCACAACCTGTTTACAGAGCCTCTAAGTACAATAGAAGAATAATATGGAAATGCCAGCAACAAGGCCCCGGCTATACCTCAAAATAGATTAATGAGAAACAAAAGATACATGACCCCGAAATGAAGTGGGGCTCACCAAATTAGCTGAAAAGAGTGTACTGCCATCACTGATCAATGCCGCCTGCTATAGAACCACCTGCATCCATTAAAGATGCAGCGCCCCCGGCAAAAGAGACGTTAGTACTGTCGAATAGCAGTAGTATGTATAGCTAAAAGTCCTCTTTCAAAATAGAATGCCCATATAAGAAAAGGCAACACATAGAAACATCAAATCACATTCAACAATATCCAAACGTCTAGTTAAAACATAATAATTTTTAAAATACGAACTTCATATACAATTTTGGTTGGGAGATCATTAACACCGATATACCACCGTCTTTGTTAGCATGGAGTCTGATCATGCCCGATCGACTAGGCCATCTCCCCACGAACAATGTGGTTTGACATGTGATGCGAAAGAAAATTGTTACCAAGAGTAGTACCACCATGTGCGCAACATGGCGTCCGATCTCCACCCGATCAGCTAGGCCGCCTCCCCACATATGCCATGCGGGTGGACTTTTCCAATCCACAATTGTTACCAGTTTTATCCCAATTAAGGGGAATAATATCACAATTTCTCCAATATTACAATTTTATCCCAAATAAAGGGAATAATCACAATCCACCCCTACACCGGCACGTGTAGTTTCAGGTGTGGGCCTTATGACCCGTCCTTCCTCGGTTTTGCTAATGATGCTCCCAAAAACATTTTTGATTTGATTTGCACATAGAGATAACATAAATACAATTGTACTCACCTCAACATCTTTCATATTGTATAAATTCTCATTAGTATTTCCAGTCATTCACAACGATAATATTTTCTTGACTCATTTGGCCATTCAAAAAATTCTTTATTCCTGGCACGATGGCCGTATTTGATATTCCACTATTTTACCTCTTTCAATTTCAAAGATCACCATCAAATACCAACATATAGAATATTTCAGAAATCATATACTTCAGATCCATTTGTAATGGGAACTTTAAACACAAATGGTTTCTTCCCAAAGAATGGGGCATACCAACCAGCAATAGAAACACTTATAAAAATCAAAAACAATCAATACACCATTTATTCTTGCAATACTCTTCCCCAAAAATGACAATGTATAATTTCAACACACGAGTATGTAAGAACTCGAATCACACTGGATATATTTATAAAGTAAAGCATTAGTTAAAGCAATCACTTATGGGCATGAATTAAGTACAAAAGCTCTTAGGCAATTTTATTTTCGAAGTCATTTTAAACAATTGAGTCGGGGCTCATTTCATATTCTTTATTGCATCCTCTCAAATCATTTGCACTACTAGCTACAATCATAACTTAAATTCTTGGCACGTTGGCCACACTCTATAATCCCAATTCACTTATTTTACTTCCAACCATCTTTATAGATTATCAACAATAAGACATTTTCAATCAAGACTTTAGGTAGACATATGAGCAATTAAGAATCTTAAGATCATTGAGATTTTCTCACACAATTTGGCATCATAACCTTCATTTGGAATACGACTCAAAGACATAGCATTTTAATACACATGTGATTCTTGAACACATTCCCAAAGGATAACATAATGGTGATAGGAACATTCGGAACAAGTTTTAATTACACAATTCTCATCACTCTGCTTATTCGGGACAATCGTATTTACTGGGCACAACTCGGAACATAGAATAACGAACTTGAGACAACCATACTTGGAACTTACGGGAACATCATGGAATTCAATTCTAAGAGAGAAAATTTAGCCAACATACCTCAATGGAGCTTCCTTAAACTCTAAAATATTCCGGAATTCTTAGAAACTTCAATCTATTTTAGAAATATAACAAATTGAACCAAAATTAGGAAAATGCTCATTGTTCTAGCTCATTTGAGCATTTTATCAAACACTAGGTGTGCATTAAGGTTTCAAGGTCCTTTTATGGAGGATTCCATCATCCCACAACCCATTCTTTACCATTTTTAGCTCAACAATCTTCCTACACCCTTTGATAACACATGCATGTAAGATGGACAACTCCCATGCCCAAAAATTATATTGCATTATCCATTTCTAGACAAAATTCGAAATTGAGGGTTAGGGTGTAGAATCTTACCTTTAGGTTGAAGACCTAGTGAGTTTTCCTTGTTAATCTTCCAAGATTCGAGCAAGAATTGAAGAATAAGTTGTTGAAGAACACCTTCTCACTCTAGGGTACTCTCTCACTCTAAAAGTATCAGATTTTAGCTCAAAAATAGCCCAAAGCGTGTATTTAACGAAGTAGGGTCGGATTTTAAAAACCCAAAAATGGAGCTCCGGAACAAGGTCTGCGATCGCATAATTGATATGCGGTCCGCATATCGGCCGCATAATTTGGCCTCCAAAACTGGGCGTGACTGATCCGGTCTGCGGTCATTATGCGCCCCGCAGACCTGTTCTGCGGTCGCATAATGCACCGCAGAACTGGTCTGCGGTCGCATAATGACCGCAGACCTGACCTCTAAAATGGCCCATCCCTGCCTCACTCTGCGACCATTATGCGGTCCGCAGAGTGATTCTGCGACCGCATAGTGGGCCGCGAAAACGTCCTCTTTTGCCAAAATATTTCTTTTTCTCTTCAGTGCATTATTCATCCCAAAACGAATTTATACAATCCTCAAACACGTAAGGCCAAATCGGCATCACAAAATATTATTTTCTTTTGCAAAATTTTACGGGGCCTTACAGATGTACACCAATCGAAGTGGTTAACGACATGAGCATTCAACTTTATCTTGAATTGAAAAGGAGGAACCCAGAGTTCACAGAGATTCCGCTATGCATAGCAATGAAGGAGAAGAATACTGTGTTAAGTTGCTCAAATGCAAAACCTAAAGGAACTTTGTTTGACGATTATCTAGGATTAGAAATACCCGAAATGGTATGTGAGGAGACTATGTTGATAATCAGAGATGGAAATTATCAGAACGATAATGGTGTACTTTCTGAAGGTATAATAAGCGACCCTTTACACCAAGAAATTGAAGAAGGACAATTATACCAAGACAAAGAAACACTTGATGCTGAGATGAACCACTATGCAATACGCAAGAAATTCCAATTCATGGTTAAAAAGTCTTGTTCCAAGAGGTATGTGGAAGTCTTTCTGTTCTTCACTCACAAATGTGGTACTCTTCTCTTGGATGTTTATTCCATGTTCAATGTGAATATTGGTCAATATATATGATGTGAATATTATTGTGTTTTGTTTGAATAGTGCTAGACTTTGTTTTACATGGGAAGAATATTTCTTAGTCATTAAATAATATTTATGTTGAATATATAATTTGAATACAAATGAAATATTGCTGGTTTAGACATGAATAGTGATGCACATTTTGCATCATATATTATGAATACATCCATATATAATGGAATATTTCTAGTTATGAATACATCCAAATTATAAACTGAATATTATGAATATAATAAAAGAATTGGTTACTTGTAGAATATTACAACATATGGAGTGAATACAATTGTAGTTTATATCACCGAGTTATTTTATTTGCGTCTTCTAATTGGTGTACCACATTATATGTATAGAATATAAATTAATTGTATATTATGTTTTTATTACTGATATATAACTAGTAGGGTGTTTTATGCTTATGGTATACCATATTATTATGTTGAAATTAGGTTTTGCCTTGAATATGTGAACAAAAGTTGTTTGTGGTATTTGAAATCCTCAAGCTTGCACAATACAAAACTCTTAAAAGTGACGAAGTTTAATAGTGTTCACACTTGCTCAGTTGAGGATAAATTAGCTAAGCAATGTCATGCTACCTATGGTATCATTAGAAGTATGATAACTAGCAAGTATGATAATCCGAAGTCAGTATACACACCAACAGAGATAATGCATGACATGAAAAAAGATTATGGTTGGGACATTACATATATGAAAGCATGGAGATCTCAGGAGAAAGCTCCTGAAATAATGCGAGAGAATCCAAGCGAATCATATGAAAAGATCCCAAGCTACATTTATATGCTGATGCATACAAATCCAGGATTTGTAGCAAAGCTCCATAAATCAGAAGATGGATGCCTTCTGTACGTTTTTGTTGCATTGTATGCATCAATTAGGGGTTAGAAATACTACAAGCCTATTGTTGTAGTTGATGGCAGCTTTTTGAAATCTACACACCGAGGCATTTTAATCACAGCATGCACGCAGGATACAGTTGGTAAGTTCAAATATTATCCAATTAATTATCAGTAACAACAAGGCCTGTTGTTTATATAAATTTGCTGTGGAGGTAAGTTCTATATGAAAGTAGCAGAAATGAGGATGTTGAGGTGGATGTGCGGGCACACTAGGATAGATAAGATTAGGAATGATGTTATTCAGGAGAAGGTACACGTGGCTCCCATTGATGACAAGATGCGGGAAGCGAGACTTAGATGGTTCGGACATGTTCAAAGGAGAAGCGCAGATGCTCCGGTACAGAGTTGTGAGCGGCTGGTTGTGGAGGGCACGAGAAGAGGTAGAGGGCGGCCTAAGAAGTATTGGGGAGAGGTGATCAGATAGGATATGGCGAGGCTCCAGATTTCCGAGGACATGACACTTGATAGGAAGATGTAGATGTCGAGTATTAGAGTTGTAGGTTAGGATGTAGTTGAGTCTTGACTTACTTCGTACCATTGTGGGACTAGCCAGGTAGGGTTTTTGTTTAAGATATCTAGTGACAATATTGTGTTTTACTACTTCGCTTTTCAGTGCATGTCCTATTTACTAGCTATCGCTTTTGCTTTGCATCTTTCTTCTGCATTTCATGGTGTTTATATTTTTCCTATGATTGTTGTGGTGATACTAATATTGTCTCCTTCTGTCCTTTTGTCTTTTTATTTTCTTGAGCCGAGGGTCTTTCGGAAACAGCCTTTTTACTCCTTTGGGGTAGGGGTAAGGTTTGCGTACACACTACCCTCCCCAAACCCCATTAGGGGGATTTTACTGGGTTGTTGTTGTTGTTGTTGTTGTTGTTGTATGATTATATGACTTGCTGGGGTGGTTGGTTTGGTTTTGGGTGAGTTTCGGAGTGAATTGGGACACTTAGTCCCAAGGTTGAAAGCTTAAGTTGGAAGTGATGACCGAAGTTTGAATTTTTTTGTAGACGACTCCGAAATGGAGTTTTGATGGCTCTGATAGATTTGGATGGTGATTTTAGACTTAAGCATATGTTCGGATATTGATTTGGAGGTCCGCAGGTTGGTTTGACGCTTTTTGGCAAAAGTTGGAAAGTTGAAGGTTTGGAAGGTTGATAGATTTGACCGAGGGTTGACTTTATTGATATCAAGTTCTGATTGTAGTTCCTGCAGTTGGTATAGGTCCTTTGTGCTATTTGGGACTTGCATGAAAATTTTGAGCTCATTCGGAGTTGGTTTGATGTGATTCAATATTAGTTTTAGAAGTTAATGTTCATTGATTCAATAGGCTTGAATTAGGGTGTGCTTCCTAGATTTGATATTGTTTGATGAGATTTAAGGCCTCGGGTAGGCTTGTGTTGTGTTTTGGAACTTGATGGTATGTTCAGACAGGGTCCTGGGGGCCCCAAGTGTTATTCGGATTGAATACGGATTCATTTTGTACTTGAAGGATTTTGATGCCTGCTGAAGTCCGGTGCATTCGCACTTGTGCAATTTGGGCCGTAGGTTCAGCACCACAGAAGCGGCATCTGAGCCGCATATGCGATATTTGGGCTGGAAAGCTAGGTCCGCAGGAGTGCACGATCTTGCGCAGGTGCGCAAACGCAGATGCGGATTTCTTCCGCAGAAGAGGAGTTTGGTCTATTGGCTTAGGACCGCTGGTAAGGTCATTGTCCGCAGAAGTGGACACGCAGAAGCGCATATGGGTACGCAGAAGCAGATGTTTTGCACTTAAGTGGAAGTCGCATCCGCGATGAATTTTCCGTAGATCTGGAGTCGCAGATGCGATAGTTTAACCACAGAAGCGGACATCACTAGGCACAAAAGGGATGGAATCGAGGGTTTATTTCATTGTTCACATTTTGAGTTAGAGATCTCGGTTTTGGGCAATTTTGAGAGGATTTTCAAGGATTGAATCGGGGTAAGTATTTTTTACTCGGTTTTGTTCATTAATCATGATTCTATCATTATTTTTATTATTTAATTAGCGATTTAAGTTGGAGAAATTATGAATTTTTGTAAAAAACTTTTCTAAACCGTAAATTGAGGATTTAAAGGTCGATTTGAGGTCAGAATTGGATAATTTTTGTATGGCTGGACTCGTATCAGAATGGGTTTTTGGATTTTGTAAGTTTGGTTGAGATCCGAGGTGCGGGCTCGGAGTTGACTTTTTTATTTTCTTTAATGATTGAAACTTTATATCCGAAATTTCTTCCTATGGCTTTTATTTACGGTATTAAGTTATTTTGGCTAGATTCGAGCCGTCCGGAGTTGGATTTTTGCGAGAAAGACTTATTAAGGGATTTATTTAGCTTGTTTGAGGTAAGTATCTTATCTAACTTTGTGCGAGGTAATTACCCCTTAGGGCTTGGGTTGATTTGTGTTGTTCGAATTATGTGAAAAATGTGTACATGAGGTGACGAGTGTGTGCATGGGCTTATGTGTGGTATTTTGACCGAATTAGACTCTTTTGATCTTTCATGCATTTAGTTAGAAATTGTAATATCGTGTTATATCTTCCGTTGTAAAATTGCTCTTACATTCTTTACTTGATGTTGTTATCACATGCTCTATCGGTTTTTGGTTAACATGCTTTTATATGCCCCAACTGATGTTGTTATCTCTCTTATTGTCATGTGCCTTTTTAGTTGTTGAGTTCTGTTCCATGATGTCTCTTCGTGTTGAATTATTCTCATACATTTAGACGTAGTTGCTATTTCATATTTTTTGTTTTTAAGCTTATGTTATCCAATTGAATTGGAAGTTGTCTTTTATGGTAATATCTTCATTTTGAGTTAATGAAGTTGAAGTTATGAAAGCCATTATCACATTGAGGTTGAAGTTATTGATTATTGAAATATCTTTCCTTGTTGAGTAATTCTCATTCGTTTTGTTATTATTGAGGTTCTTGTTCACCTTGTGGTTGAGCCGTGGGCTATATATTGTGGTAACTTTGGTATTGTTAATTTTGGGAAGTTGCGTCATATGTTCACTTGTGGTGCGAGTTGTTATTATGTTGTGATATTGATGTGCATGCGGTAGTATAAGGATATGGGTTAATGTGCATGTGGCGGCATAAGTTGGGATTTATGTGCGCGTTGCTAGTAAGGGAATTACTTGAAGCCATACAGCGACATAAGGGGGCTAAAGTGCGTATAGCTAATTCGGGAAAAATGTTTTTTTCAAAAATATCTAAATGTTAGGCTTACGCGGCGGTAAAAGGAAAGGTCGTAGTTTTAAATTGTGAAATGTGGATATGAGGCGTGGTACCTCGATTGTTATTCTTGTTGTACATTCTATGTTAAAGAGGCTTGTTGGTTGAACAGTTTGGTTATCTCTTCATTTGCCTTCCTTGCTTTTGTCCGTATTGATTTCTTGTTGTTATTATCATATGTTCACTCTTTGCTGCCTTTATTGCTTTAAATTTCGTTGTTAGCTTACATTATTGAATTGCTTTAATATCATTCATTTCCTCGTCTTCTATTATTTGACTATACTATACTCTGTTTAGTTTTCTAGTCCTAGTAGGTGTCTTGGCCTGGCCTCGCCACTACTCTATCGAGGTTAAGCTTGATAGAGCTAGGTACCGTTGTGGTGTACTCATGCTATGCTTCAGCAAATTTTTGTGCAGATCCAAGTACATCCGCTCGTGCCAGACCAGAGATCGTACAATTATTTTCGGAGACTTCAATGTATACCTGCTCGATGCTCGCAGGCCTCGGAGTTACCTTCTGTTATTTTCCCATTACTATTTTTTTCTTATTATCAGACAGTGTTGTATTAGAAATTTTAGAGCATTTTGTAGAGCTTATGATTCGGTTCCACCGGTTTTGGGGAATATGTTGTTGATGTTCCACTTTTGAGTAATTATGAGCTGTATCAGCTTATTTTATTATCTCAGTTTTGTTATTTCCGTTAAGCTATCAATGAATATTAGGCTTACCTACTCTTAGAGACTAGGTGTCATTACAACATCCTAAGGTAGGAAATTGGGGTCATGACAAGTTAGTATTAGAGCTCTAGGTTCATAGATGCTACGAGTCATAAGAGAGTTTAGAGTCTTGCGGATCAGTACGAAGACATATGTACTTATCTTCGAGAGGCTACAAAACTGTTAGGAAAATTCAACTTCTTTGATTTCTTATCGTGTGAATTTGTTGATTTCGAAATATGAGTTTTTGTCTTTCTATTCTCTCATAGATGGTGCAGCACTCGGAGGAGCACGTGCTACACTCCTCCGGGGCTAAGGCCAAGGAGGAGCACGTGATGCACTCGAAGCACCTTCCCGAGCAACGACTAAGGAGCCACCAGTAGCTCCGGTTGGGGGACAGGCACCCGAGGTACCTGTTGTTGCCCCTTAACTTGAGGAGACCCTAGCACAGTTCCTGAGCAGGGTCGACACTCTAGCTCAGGCGGGATTGATTTCCCTTGCACTAGCTACATCTCAGACTGGGGGAGGAACTCATACCCCCGCGGCTCGTACTCCGAAGCAGTATGTCCACATTGATCAGGTTCCGGGTGTCATGCCAGTAGAGCCAGTTATTCCAGTTCAGCCTGAGGTCAGGCCATCAGCTTATAAGGAGGAGTAGATGAGACTTGTGAGGTTCAAGAAGTATGAAGTATGATCCTCCTAATTTTGGTGGCGCAGCTACCAAGGATGTGAAGGATTTTCTAGAGAAGTGTCACTGTATTATTAGTACCCTGGGTATTGTGGAGGTGAGTGGAGTTGCTTTTACTATATTTCAGCTGTCAGGAGCAAGGTTTTCTAGGCTAGCAGATGCATCGCCACTCACTTGGGCTCAGTTTTCAGAGATGTTCTTGAGAGAGTTTGTTCCCCAGACCCTTCGGGATGCATGGCGCATAGTGTTTGAGCAGCTCCGTCAGGGGACTATGACAGTGTCAGAGTATGCTATCAGATTTAGTGAGTTGTCCCGAAATGCACATACCTTGGTTTCTATAGTCAGAGAGCGAGTTCGCAAATTCATCGAGGGGATCAATTATGGTATTAGATTCAACATGGATCAAGAGCTGGAGACGGATACTCCATTTCAGCATGTGGTGGAGATCGCGCGTAGGTTGGAGCATACGTGGGGTGGAGAGAGAGAGAGGACAAGGAGGCCAAGAAGTACTAGAGGATTTAGTTGTGGCCACGCTGCAACTACAGCCCGGCATGGCAGGGGATATTTGAGTCGGCCAGTTCATTCAGCACTTCAAGCTTCTAGCGGTGCCCCAACTATTTCGAGATCTCAGGTTGCCTATTATGCACCGCTACTGTCCAGTGCCCCTCCTGCATGGGGTGCTTTCAACGGTTAGTTCAGCCGACTAGGCCAGAATCAGTTTCAGCTGCGAGGCCCACTGAGAGCTTGTTTTGAGTGTGACAATATCAGACACATGGTGAGGGACTGTCCCATACTTAGGAGGGGTGCACCTCTACAGACTACATAGGCTCCACGGATTCCACAGGGTTCACAAGCCATGGTTGCTGCTCTACCTACATCGCCAGCTAGGATTGGAATCTATGCAGCTAGAGAGGGAGGCCAGGCTCGCTTCTATGCTTTTTCGGGTAGGATGGAGGCTGCTGCTTCAGATGTTGTCATAACAGGTATTATTCCGGTCTGTCACAGGGATGCCTCACTTTTATTTGATTCGGGTTCCACTTACTCATATGTGTCATCTTACTTTGCTTTGTATTTGGATATATCTTGTGATTCTTTGAGTTCCCCTGTATATGTGTCCATGCCTGGGGAGTTTGTATTATTGTAGACCGTGTTTATCGACGATGTTTAGTTACTATTGGTGGATATGAGACCAGAGTTGATCTATTTCTAATCAATATGGTAGAATTTGATGTGATCTTGAGCATGGACTGGTTGTCTCCCTATCATGCTATTTTGGACTGTCACGCCAAGACCATGACATTGGTTATGTCAGGGTTACCGCAGTTGGAGTGGGTACATTGGATTATATTCCTAGCAGGGTTGTGTTCTTTCTAAAGGCACAACGAATGGTTGATAAGGAGTTTGATGCATACTTAGCCTTTGTGAGAGATGTCAGTGCTAATACTCCTACCATTGAGTTAGTTCCGGTAGTGAGAGATTTCCCAGATGTTTTTTCAGTAGACCTACCGGGCATGCCACCGGATAGGGACATCGACTTTGGTATTGACATGGTACCGAGCACTCAGCCCATTTCTATTCCACCATATCATATGTAACATGTGGAGTTGAAGGAATTGAAGGAGCAGCTTCAGGAGTTGCTTGATAAGGGTTTCATCCGGCTGAGTGTCTCGCCTTGTGGAGCTCCAGTTTTGTTCTTGAAGAATAAAGATGGCTTTATGCAGATGTGTATTGATTATAGGTTGTTGAATAAAGTTACACTCAACAACAAGTACCCACTACCGTGCATGGATGACATATTTGACCAGCTTCAGGGTACTAGAGTATTCTCAAAGATTGATTTGAGGTAAAGGTATCATCAACTGAAGATTCAGGATTCAGATATCTCGAAGACTACTTTCAGGAGTCGGTATGGTCACTATGATCAAACAAGTGTTCAATGCATAAAACTAGAATTATAATCCACAAGCAATCATCAATACACCAAATCCATCAAACCCTAAAGAGAACTACTCCATAGACATGGAGTAATTCATCACAAATAAAGTTAAAGTATAGGAAAACATAAATTCAATACAAACTTGTGTCTTGAGTGAGGAAGAAATGATGAAGTCCTTGTCCTCGTGTTCTTCCAACTCATCCTTAGCCTCCTTAGGCTGAATATGTGTCAAAAGTCCAAAATATAACGTTTTTCTATGTATTTATACCAAGTAGGGTCGGGCCCAAACGAAACCACCTTTTCCTAGCCGAAATAGAATTTTCACTCTGTAAATATTGCACAGACGTGCTGCGCCATGCGGGGCTTTAGTGGGGAAATCCAAAGACCTTGCAAATTGTCTGTCAGGCAGATTTTTACATTGTCTCGCCGCGCTGGGCGTCGCATAGTGCGTCGCTTTAGTGGCTATTTCTAGAGAATTGGCCAATTTCAATTCATCTACTATTTTGTATTTTGTAATGATGAATTGGGCAGCCACTTCATGTTGCACACGTCACTTGCATGTCTCAATTTGGAGGATTTAATTCCTTAACTTATGAGAATTTTTGCTTCATGGTGCACGTCTTCCAACAAGTTGTGAAAGGCCTTTTTTTGGGTTTAGGCATTTTTCTTTCACTTTTTATATACATACGCGGTACTCGACCCCCGAACTCAATCCCGGTTAAATTTCTTTTGGGCTTTTACTCGGACTTCAAAACTCCAAATAGCTCGAATTAGCTTTGTAACATCTACATCACTCAAAATCACACCTACAAGGCATAAAACATACAATAAGTGCAAAACGCTACCATTTAAAGCTGAAACACTAGTTAAGTGCAGTGAATTAGAGTGAAATAAGCGACTAAAATACGGGATTATAGCATACCATCAGTACCCGATGAATAGTGTATTCTAGACATATCTCGACTCTTTTGTCATCTTATTTATCGACAACATCTTTATGTATTTTCGCAGCTAGGAGGATCATTAGCAGCATTTGAAGATCGTTCTCCAGACATTGAGGGAGAAGAATGTATATGCAAAATTCTCAAAGTGTGAATTCTAGCTTGATTCAGTGGCATTTTTGGGTGATGTGGTGTTGAGTGAGGGGATTAAAGTCGATCCGAAGAAGATTGAAGTAGTTCAGAGTTGGCCCAGACCGTCTTCAGCTACTGAGATCCGGAGTTTTCTTGGTTTGGCCGGGTATTATCGTCGTAGAGGATTTCTCGTCCATTGCTTCACCTTTGACCAGATTGACCCAGGAGGGTGCTCCATTCATGTGGCCCGACGAGTGTGAGGAGAGCTTTAGAAGCTCAAGACTACCTTGACCACAACTTCAGTTATAGTTTTTGTCTTGATCATCGGGTTCATATATAGTTTATTGTGATGTTTCGCGTATTGGTATTAGGTATGTCTTTATGTAGGAGAGTAGGGTGATTTCATATGCTTTGATCCAGTTGAAGCCCCATGAGAAGAACTACCCCGTTCATGATCTAGAGTTGGCAGCTATAGTTCACGCATTGAAGATTTGGAGGAAATATTTATACGATGTGTCTTACGAGATATTCACAGATCATCGGAGTCTACAACACTTGTTTAAGCAAAATGATATTAACTTGAGGCAGTGGAGGTGGTTAGAGCTGTTAAAACACTATAATATCACTATTCTATATTATCCCGAGAAGGCCAATGTGGTGGCCGAAGCCTTGAGTAAGAAGACAGAGAGTATGGGAAGCCATGCATATATTCCAGTTAGGGAGAGACCGTTAACATTGGATGTTCAGGCGCTGGCCAATCGGTTTGTGAGGTTTGATATTTCAGAGACTAGCCAGGTTCTAACTTGTGTAGTTTCTCGATCTTCTTTGTTTGAGCACATCAGAGCGCGTCAGTATGACAACCCCCATTTGCTTGTCCTTTAAGGACATAGTGCAGCACGGTAATGCCAAGGAAGTTTCTATTGGAGATGATGGGGTGTTGAGGACGTAGGGTTGGATTTGTATGCCCAGTGTAGATGGGTTGCGTGAGTTGATTCTTGAGGAGGACCACAGTTTGCGGTATTCCATTCTTCCGGGTGCCGCGAAGATGTATCAGGATTTGAGACAACACTATTGGTGGAGAAGAATGAAGAAAGATATAGTGGACTATGTGCCTTGATGCTTGAACAGTCAGCAGGTGAAGTACGAGCATCAGAGGCCGGGCAATTTTCTTCAGAGACTTGAGATTCCTGAGTGGAAATGGGAGCGTAGTACCATGGATTTCGTTGTTGGGCTCCTATGTACTTCGAAGAAATTTGACACATTATGGGTTATTATGGACAGAACGACCAAGTCTACATACTTCATTCCGATTGTGACTATATACTCTTCAGAGAAGCTGGCTCAGATTTATATCCATGAGATTGTTCGTCTCCATGGTGTGCCGGTGTCCATTATCTTTGATCAAGGCAGGCAGTTTACATCGCACTTATGGAGGGCCTTACAGCGTGAGTTAGGCACACAAGTTGAGTTGAGTATAACATTTCACCCAAAGACAGAGGGGCACTCCGAGCGCACCATTCAGATCTTGGAAGATATGCTACGTGCATGTGTTATAGATTTTTGGGGCTCCTGGGATCAGTTCTTACAGCTTACAAAATTTTCCTACAACAACAGTTACCAATCAATCATTCAGATGGCTCTTTATGAGGCCCTATTTGGGGGTGGTTTCATTCTCTAGTTGGTTGGTTTGAGTCGGGAGAGTCTAGGTTGTTGGCACTTATTTTGTTCGGGGTGCCTCGGAGGAAGTCAAGTTGATTCAGGATCGGCTTCGTACAGCATAGTCTAGGCAGAAGAGTTAGGATGATCGGAAGGTTTGTGATGTAGCATTTATGGCGGGAGAGAGGGTTTTGCTTAGGATTTCACCCATGAAGGGTGTGATAACGTTCGGGAAGAAGGGCAAGTTGAGCACTACGTATATTGGTCCTTTTGAGATCCTTGAGTGAGTGGGGGAGATGGCCTATAAACTTGCATTGCCACCCATCTTATCGGCAATTCATCAGGTGTTCCATATATCCATGCTCCGGAAGTATTATGGTGATCCGTCTCATGTATTAGATTTTATCCCAGTCCAATTGGATTAGTATTTGACTTATTTTGATGAGCCGATGGCCATATTGGACAGGCAGGTCCAAAATTTGAGGTCAAAGAACATTGCTCAGTGAAGGTTCAATTGAGGGGTCAACCAGTCGAGGTGGCGACTTGGGAGACCGAGCATGATATGAGTAGCCATTATTCTCACCTTTTCAACACTTCAAGTATATATCTATACTTGTTCGAGGACGAACGCTTGTTTTAAGAGGGGGGAATGTAACGACCCGACTAGTTATTTTGAGTATTTTAGCCCTGTTCCCCTATATATTGCCTCCTCTATATTCAAGTATGGTTAAGTGACTTGATGGGGTGGATGGTTTGGTTTCGGGTGAGCTTCAGAGTGAATTGGGACACTTAGTCCAAATGTTGAAAGCTTAAGTTGAAAGTGTTGACCAAAGTTTGAAATTTTTGTAGACGACTTCAGAATGGAGTTTTGATGGTTCCATAGCTTGGTATGGTGATTTTGGATTTAGGCGTATGTCCAGATATTGATTTGGAGGTCCGAAGGTTAGTTTGAGGATTTTTGGGAAAAGCTGAAAAGTTGAAGGTTTGGAAAGTTGATAGGTTTGACCAAGGGTTGAATTTATTGATATCAGATTTGGATTGTGGTTCCGGGAGTTGATATAGGTCAGTTGTGCAATTTGTGACTTGCATGCAAAATTTGAGCTAATTCGGAGTTGGTTTGATATGATTCAGCTTTAGTTTTAGAAGATGAATGTTCATTGATTCAATAGGCTTGAATTGGGTGTGATTCATAGATTTGATGTTGTTTGATGTGATTTAATGCCTCAAGTAGGTTCGTGTTGTGTTTTAGAACTAGATAGTATGTTTGGACGGGGTCCCAGGAGCCCCGGATGTGATTTGTATTGAATCCAGATTCATTTTGGACTTGGAGGATTTTGATGCCTGCTTAAGTCTGGTTCATTCGTATTTAGAAGCGGGCTTAAGTGGAAGCCGCATCTGCGATGAATTTTTCGTAGATGCGGAGTCACAAATATGACAATTTGACCACAGAAGCGGACATCACTAGGACAGAAAAGGGATGTAATCAAGGGTTTATTTCATTTTTTACATTTTGAGTTAGACAGCTTGGTTTTGCGCAATTTTGGAGGGGATTTTTAAGGATTAGATTGGGGTAAATATTTTTTACTTGGTTTTGTTCATTAATCATGATTACATCATTGTTTTTATCATTTAATTAGTGATTTATGTTGGAGAATTTAGAAATTTTAGTAAAAACTTTCCTAAGCCGTAAATTGAGGATTTGAAGGTTGGAAGTTGATAATTTTGGTATGGCTGGACTCGTATCGGAATGGGTGTTTGAATTTTGTAAGTTTGGTAGGATTCTGAGGTGTGGTACTGGGGTTGAATTTTAGATTTTCTTTAAATATTGAAATTTTATTATCCGAAATTTCATCCTATGACTTGTATTTATGGTATTAAGTTATTTTGGCTAGATTCGAGCCGTCCAGAGTTGGATTTTCATGGGAAAGGCTTATTAGAAGATTGATTTAGCTTGTTTGTGCTAACTATCTTGTCTAACTTTGTGTGGGGGAAATACCCCTCAGGGCTTGGATTGATTTGTGTTGTTTGAATTATTTGAAAGACGTGTACACGAGGTGACGAGTGTGTACACGAGCCTATATATGGTATTTTGACTGGAGTAGACTCTTAGGCTCTTTCATACATTAAATTAGAAATTGTAATATTGTGTTATATCTTTCGTTGTTAAATTTCTCTTACACGCTTTACTTGATGTTGTACATGCTCTATCTTTTATTGTCCAACATGCTTTTATATGCCTCAACTGATGTTTTTATCTCTCTTATTGTCATGTGCCTTTTTAATTGTGGAGTTATTCTCAATTGAAGTTATTGTTCTATGATGTCTCTTTGTGTTGAATTATTCTCATGCATTTAGACGTAGTTGGTATTTCATACTATCTTTTTTCGTTGTTAATCTTATGTTATACAATTGAATTGGAAGTTGTCTTTTCGTGGGAATGTCTTCATTTTGGGTTATAGAAGTTGAAGTTATGAAAGCCATTATCACATTGAGGTTGAAGTTGTTGATTATTGAGATATATTTTCTTGTTGAGTAATTCTCATTCATGTTATTATTGAGGTTCTTGTTCACACTGTGGTTGAGCCGTGGGCTATATATTGTGGTAACTTTGGTATTGTTGATTTTGGTAATTTGTGGCATATGGGCACTTGTGGTGCGAGGTTATATTGTGTTGTGATATTGATGTGTACGCAACGTTATAATGATAGGGGTTAATGTTCATGTGGAGGCATAAGTTGGGATTTATGTGCGTGTTGCTAGTAAAGGAATTACTTGAAGCCACGCGACGACATAAGGGGGATAAAGTGCGCGTAGCTATTTCGGGAAAAGTATTTTTTTTAAAATATCTCAATGTAAGGCTCACGCGGCGGTATAAGGAAAGGTCATGATTTTAAATTGTGAAATGTGGATATAAGGCGTGGTACCTCGGTTGTGATTCTTATTGTACATTCTATGTTAAAAAGGCTTGTTGGTTGAACATTTTTGTTATCTCTTCATTTGCCTTCCTTGCATTTGTCCGTATTGATTTCTTATTGTTCTTATCATATGTTCACTCGTTGTTGTCGTTATTGCTTTAAATTCCATTGTTAGCTTACATTATTGAACTACTTTATTTTCATTCATTTCCTCGTCTTCAATTATTTGACTATACTATACTAGTTCAGTTTTCTAGTCCTAGTAGGTGTCTTGACATGGTCTCGTCACTACTCTACCGAGGTTAGGCTTGATACTTATCCGGTACCGTTGTGGTGTACTCATGCTACGCTTCTGCACATTTTTGTACTAATCCAAGTGCATCCACTCGTGTCGGACGCCAATGATCGTACAGTTATTTTCGGAGACTTCAAGGTATACCTGCTCGACGCTCGCAGGCCTCGGAGTCACCTTCTGTTATTTTCTTATTACTGTTTATCCTATTATCATACAGTGTTGTATGACATATTTTAGAGCTTTCTGTAGAGCTTGTGATTTAGTTTCACCAGCTTTGGGGATTATGTAGTTGATGTTCCACTTTGGAGTAATTATGAGTTGTATCGATTTATTTTGTTATCTCAGTTTTGTTATTTCCATTAAGCTATCAATAAATGTTTGTCTTACCTACATGGGCCGCGATGGGCACCCGGTACCTTATTCAACCGAGTACCAACATAGCGTATCTTTCGTATCATTCTATCATATATAACTGAGCCGGAGAGGCTTCCGTGAGATAAGTAGAATACAATATGTGATACCAACTTATACATATGACATACGAGCCTATAAGACCAAAATAACCACTCGTACACTGAACATAGGCCGACAAGGCCATACAATCTTTTACGTACATGACATCTGTCTACAAGCCTCTAAGAATACATAATTGTCATAAAGTTCGGGATAGAGCCCCGCCATACCAAACAATACACATCAAAATCATACTGACCAAACAAGCAACTCCGGAGCAAATACACCTTTCGCTGAGCTTATAGCCTACTTGGAGGACTCTCGACCTGTCTATTGGGACCTGCAGGCATGAAACGCAGCTTCCCCAGGCAAAAGGGATGTGAGTACAAATAATGTACCGAGTATGTAAGGAATGAAAATCAGTAAACAATAGACATGAGAGAAACATGGAGTAAAAGACTCAACATGTATGTCTAAATAACTCTGTGAATCATTAACATTTACAATGCCATGCATATGCATATAAATGTCATACCATGCATAGGTATATGCGTACATAACATCATCAAGCCTCTTAGGACATCCCATCATATCATCTGGGCCACTGTGGGCAAATCATTAATGTATACCAGCTGATCAGGTGGTGGTGCGTGTATAACGCTGTAACCGTTTCTCATATCTCATATACATATAATATACACGTATATAACGCCATCTGGTCATGAGTCAATGTACGTGTATAAATGTATGAAATGCATAAGAAATACGTTAATAATATTTCTCGGAATGTCATAAAAATCAATATGCCTTTCGGATAAACTTTATCAAATATGTATTTTTCTGAGACCCATGAACATAAGATATAATAATAATTCACATGGGAATCATGAATATAGACACCCCTAGTATTTCTATGAATAGAGTCATTTATGAAAGTTTCATATTTTGCTCGTTTCATTTGTATTATTTGGATCATGCCAAAAAGAAAGAAGGGATAGCCTTAACATACATGATCCGATTCTCTTGACAATCCCTCTAACACACGTCAATTACGACAAATCACGTAATAGCGGATCGAAGGAGGAAAAACTCCATATGATATTCTTGAGAAAGATTGCACCGTACTCCCTTAGAATCGCAAATCTCACGCTTTGAAGTTTCAAATAAATTGATTAAGATCCATCATTACTTTGTAAGTCTTAGCAAGATTCCAATTCGGATTGTTTTCAAATACCAAATGAAAAGCTAGTCTTTCACTTTTTTAACTGGAGGAAGGGAATGTTGCACTAGAAAGACTCGTCAAAGAAGTTCTGTTTTGTTAATCTACACATTCTCTAAATATCAAGAAAACTTAACGTCAATCATACAAGAAAGGAAATAAATAGAGTTGTACCATCTTTTGCCCTTTTGATCACATTCTTTAACCAAATGAAATGAAGGTGCTCATTTCTTTAAATGTTGCCACCTTGCAAAGTGATTCAAGAGTCACATAGTTGTGCTTTAAATAAATCCCCTTGGCTGCCACGTTAATGCTCCTTAAACTTATCCAAATATTCACCTATTTTCCTTAATAAACTTATTAATCCCCACTAATCCAATAATTAACCAATGACCCACATAATTAAGAATTATCTCAAATTACTTAAAATACTACTCACTTTTAACACCTTACATTCATGGTAATGTGGTACCTTGTATGGCACTAGTTCATGAATACGGGGTATTATATCTTGGACCGTATTTTATTCCCAAATTGCCAAACTTTGACGGAACTCATTTTCTTCGATTCTCTTACCCTCTCACCTTCGCGAATTAACTTATCACTTGTTTGAAATAGCATAATGCTTATAATCTCAAAATAATCCCATTCCTGAACTTAAGTCGATTAACTTACGACAAAACTTTAACGTACGAAAATAGGGGATGTAATATCTCATTTACAAATTTTCATCAATTTATTTATGGCGTACTTTTACGTACAAAAATATGGGGTGTAACATCATTCCCCCCTTTGGAACATTCATCCTCGAATGTTGACTGATACACTTATCATTCTCTTAACACATAGCTCTTTGCGAATACTTTAATACTCTTCTTGCCATTTAGGCATCTGTTCTTTGAATAATTCCAAAGTCCAGGGGATTCCCTCCTTTAGGCCTCTTTCTCACACCATGGTCTGTGGTCAGAATTCTTCCAATCTCGTAACTCTTGCTACCTTCTGTCATGCAGCCTGTACGACTTTTTCCTTGTATGTGCACCTATGCGACTCTTCTCTCCTTTTTCCTCTAATTTTTAGCCAATCCTTAGGCCTCACTTTGTAAGCATATACAGAGCTTGATAAGATGTCTCTCTAGGCATCTATAGGTATACTGAAGTTCTTTGCTCGATACTTTGTTGAACTTACAAATATTGCTATATCTTATTTCATAGACCCAGTTATCCATTCGTATGACTTTACTGCATCTAGGTAGGTCATACAATACCATAACTCTTACTTCGATTTATCGTTACTGAGGTTTGCTATTGAACTCTAGGTTACTTTCGTTGCTTATCCCATATGTATAAATCTAAGTCCTTTAATACTTCCTCATTACTGTTCATCTTAAGAATGACGGCCTAATCTCATCTCATACTTTGTGACTTTTGTCCATCCATTGTTGATTCACCTCAATATTGATCTACAATATACCATTGATGACTTGATCCACTTAGCGGTGATACTGTACTTCAATAACCATATTTTGTAGCATCCCAATGTGATTCACTTACGTGGGTATTTTAATCCCGTGAAATTCATGAAATCCTCTTCAAATCATTGCTCAATCGAATGCCCAAATGCCATTCTTTATCTATCACAATTA
This sequence comes from Nicotiana tomentosiformis, assembly GCF_000390325.3. Classification (NCBI taxonomy): domain Eukaryota; kingdom Viridiplantae; phylum Streptophyta; class Magnoliopsida; order Solanales; family Solanaceae; genus Nicotiana; species Nicotiana tomentosiformis. Next base: position 56,332,765 of record NC_090817.1, read on the forward strand.
CACCCTCATTGTACTATCAGGGCAGCATTCCATCTCTTCTAAATGCCATTAGTCTTAGACTCCTTTGAGTTCATTCAGGCTATACTGAGCTTTGTATAACTTAGAGAAACCATAAGCTCTTCTTGTTTTCATGGGCTTAATCCTGAGGACTTATCCATTCTCGTCACCTTCTCACTCGCCCTTTCTTATCCTTACTCTTATCTTCTTAAAACCTTGTCGCTTTACCATACTTTAGCTTGTGACCTACACATATCTATTTATATATTTCACTACCTTCCTTCAACTTGCTTGCACCATAGATTTTCTTATGTTATCCTGGAACATCAAGCGAGACATCACATCATTTCAAACTCTTCTTTACTCTTTTAGCTAGACCTCTCAATATTTAAAAAAAACATAGGTTGGAAGATAAGCCACTGACGACGTCGCTATCATTCATGGATACTGGATACTGAATCCCAGCGCTTCTAGCCTTCTATCTGATGTATAGATTACTCATAACCTTCTGCACCTGAGTATCTCATATGTTGTTCACCTTTACCTTGAAATCTCGCATTATATCTTCTATCTCTTTCATGACCTCCCTTCCACATAGGTATAATTAACATCCACAACTTGAAGCTCTTATTATAACACTTGCACCTTTTGTCCATACACAATCCGGTGGGAGCTTCATACTAACTTCTTATGAGGTTGGAACTCTTCTAACTGGCTTTATCGTAGAGCTGTTATAGAATATGGCTACTGCACTATCTCTCTTCTATCTCTGATATTTAAGAGTGATCATGCAATGTTCTCAATCATGAGGTCTATAATTTTTTGGGTCCAATAATCAGACTTCTAATTTACTTGGTTGATGTAACTCTTTAGTTTCCTCTTCCTTCTGATCAGCCTTTATGTATGCTTAAGCTATGTTCTGATTTACGACTCCTGGTATTAGTTATTACTTTAGCCCTTCATGGACGCTATGGAATATCCATGATACTATCTCCTAACAATTCAATCATTTGTCTATGACCTGGGCTCAATTCTTTCTTTTAACTTATACCAGAATCTTCTACGGCTATATGATTGTCAACATATATGTTGCATGGATAATACTCCAAACTCTTAAGTACGTTCATAGTGTAACTAACTCTGGATCATTGATCGAATAATTCCTTATGTTCCTTCTCAGCATCCTTTAAACGTAAGCTATTACTTTTCCTGCTCTTTCTGCCTCCTTGTTGTATGCCTACTTAGCTTATCTTAGTTCCCACGCATGCCGGAATTTTCGTGCAACTCATATGATCTCGAGTATTACTTTTGATTTTACTTCCCGTTCATTAGCCACGGTAGGTGCCACTTTCTTATGGAGTGCACATAATGTTGTTGTAAGACTGTTGTTACATGACCATTTCCTTTTTAGGTCACTGTGCTTAGGTTGCAGCCTTCTTCCTTATTTCCTCAGCTAGTCTTTCATTGTAATACTTAGGGAGGTCCTTCTGACTCTTGTAAAGTTGTGAGATTATTACGGATCTTTTGATGTCCTTCCTTGCCTATAATTATCCGTAGTTACTTACTTTCACACCTTTGTGCTTGTAGGGTTGCTTCTGAACTGATATTTTGACTGTATTCCCAGTGGCACTCTCTTTTATTCCCGTAATACTCATACGGTACCCTTAACTACCCCAACTCCTATTTGAATATTTCTCAAGTATTACAATGACATTACTGCGAAGCTAAATTCACTATATTGGGTTTTACTATATTTATCTAGCACGATCTGCTGACTTGCCTATAACCTCCTATTTAGCCATAACTAGGCTCTTCCTGAATCAATTACTAACTACTCGTTGGCCCATTCTCATATCAATATTTTGCGTAATCTATCTTGGGTTGTTTCCTTTGTCTTAATTTACGTTTCGCACTGGCTCCTTATCTATCAATAACATCTCGGACAGGGATGTCACGCCCCAAACTCAGGGAGCGCGACCGGCGCTCAACCGAGAGAACACAACCGAGCAAGCCTATTAGACTTACTTCTACCCAAACTCATCCATGAATAAAGAGGAGATGTACTCCATTAATCAATCACTGAAAAGATTTTATTAACAACTTCCTTTTCATTCCCATTAGTATCTTCATTCATAATTTCCAAAACATTACGAGTTTATAGAATTAATGAAAAACATAATTTCCAAGTACCAACATTTTTAGTTCAATTCCGAACATCAACCATAACCCACAACCTATCTACGGAGCCTCTAAATACAATAGAAGAGTAATATGGAAATTTCGGCAACAAGACCCCGGCTATACCTCAAAACACTGTACATGCGAAACAAAAGATTCATGACCTCGAAATGAAGTGGGGCTCACCAAATCAGCTGAAAAGAGTGTACTGCTATCACTGATCAATGCCGCCTGCTGAAGAACCACCTGCATCCATTAAAGATGCAGCGCCCCCGGCAAAAGGGACGTTAGTACTATCGAATAGCACTAGTATGTATGGCTAAAAATCCTCTTTCAAAATAGAATGCCCATATAAGAAAAGGCAACACATAGGAACAGCAAGTCACAATCAACAATATCCAAACGTCTAGTTAAAATATAATAATTCTCAAAATACAAACTTCATATATAATTTTGGTTGGGAGATCATTAGCACCGATATACCACCGTCTTTGTTAGCACGGAGTCCTATCACGCCCGATCGGCTAGGCCATCTCCCCACGAACAATGTGGTTTGACATGTGATGCGAAAGAAAGTTGTTACGAAGAGTAGTACCACCATACGTGCAATATGGCGTCTGATCTCCACCCGATCAGCTAGGCCGCCTTCCCACATATGCCGTGCGGGTTGACTTTTCCAATCCACAAAGGTTCCAGTTTTATCCCAATTAAGGGGAATAATATCACAATCCACCCCTACACCAGCACGTGTAGTTTCAGGTGTGGGCCTTATGACCCACCCTTCCTCGATATTGCTAATGATGCTCCCAAAAATAGTTTTGATTTGATTTACAAATAGAAATATCATAAATACAATTGTACTCACCTCCACATCTTTCACATTGTATGAATTCTCCTTAGTATTCTTGTCATTCAAAATGACAATATTTCCTTGGCTCATTAGGCCATTCACAAGATTCTTTATTCTTGGCACAATGGTCGTATTTCATATTCCACACTTTCACCTCTTTCAATTTCAAAGATCACCATCAAGTATAAACATATAGGATATTTTAAAAATCATATACTTCAAATCCATTTGAAATGGAATCTTCAAACACAAATGGTTTTTTCCCAAAGAATGAAGCATACCAACCAACAATAGAAACACACATGAAAAATCATAAACAGTCAATACACCATTTAATCTTGCAATACTCTCCCCAGAAATGACAATATATAATTTCAACACATGAGTATATGGAACTCGAATCACACTGGATATATTTATAAATCAAAGCATTAGTTAAAGCAACCACTAATGGGCATGAATTTAGTACAAAAGCTTTTAGACAATTCTATCTTTCATTGAAACACGACTCAAATCCATAACCTTTTAATACGTAACCCACACTTTGAAACTTATAGAAACATTATGGAATTCAATTCCAAGAAAGAAAGTTTAGCCAACATACCTCAATTGCGCTTCTTTAGACTTTACAATTTTCCGGAACCCTTAGCAACCTCAATCTAATTTAGCAATATACAAATTGAACCCAAAATTAGGAAAACGTTCATGGTTCTAGTTCACTTTTTTTTTCCCATACTCTTTATCACATGCATGCAAGATAAACAACCCTCACACCCATGGACCATCTTATTAATACCCCATTATAGCTATGTTTGAAATTAAGAGCTGGGGTGATGAAGTCTTACCTTTTTGGATTAAGAATTTGGTACTCTACTTGAATATTTCCAAGGCTTTGGATGATGATTACAGATCAATTTGATGAAAACTTAGACCCTCCCTCTTGAACCCTCTCTCTCTCACTCTAGAAACATCTGAAAATGAGCTCAAAATAGACCTAAAGGGTATTTTAACGGAATGGGGGTCGGGTTTTACATTAAGAAAATGGGTGCCCCGACATAATGCTTATGAGGTTTGCGGTCGCATATGAGGCCGCATAATGCTTATGCGGTCCGCAAAGTGACCGCAGAAATGTCCCTCAGGGGCCTGAACTTACCGCCCAGGTATGCGACCAGTATGCGGTCCGCATACTCGTTTTGCAGTCGCATAATGCACCGTAGAACTCCCTCCGCAAAAACTCAAGAGGGATTATGCGATTGATATGTAGTCCGCATATCGATTATGCGGTCGCATAATCGACCGCAAAACTGACCTCAAGTTGGCCAAACTTACTGCTTCACTCTGCGGCCTTTATGTGGTCCGCAGAGTGATTATGTGGCTGTATAATGGGCCGCAGAAATGCGTTCTTCTGCGAAACATTTTCCTCTCAGTCCGTAGGGTACTGTTCAATCAAAAAAGTAATATAACACAGGGATCTATCTTGGCACCACGAAACCCCGAGTTTTTGGTATAAATTTTTTTACGGGTCCTTACATCCTCCCCCAATTAAGATCATTCGTCCTCGAATGAGGATCAGGGTTTGCCTAACATAGTTTTAGTTGTACCACATAACATCAGCCCCAGATTTGCCTAACTTCTTAACTTTCTGAAAATTTCGCCAGAGTTTCCTTTGTATTTAGGCCTATTCACCTGTCAGAGTAACACCAAAACAATTCCTAACAACACATCCACAACTTGACAAAACATCACCATGTATAACAACGTCACTAATCTCATCATTGCAGGCATTATACTATCAAGAGTGGTATCTGGACATGAGCTGCATAAATTTAAATCATAACACACAGAAGTACCTTTCAAATCACAATCATTTAACTATACACTCAAGTGGGAACATTTTATTTACTTAACACTTTTGCTCCTCCATGTGGTCTCCTCGACTTACAGACTTTGCCATAACACATTAATGGAGACAATCTCAACTCCCGAACTTTTCTAACAAGGATAGCAAATAGTTGCTCCTCACTATCCCATTATCCCTTATCTTCACCTTATTAGACATAGATAAATGAAACATCGGGTACACGGAGAACAATAATAGGGAAACATCATACTCATAGTTTAGCCTATCTCCTTTCAAAATTTCATAAGGCCTAATGTGACTTCACATACTTTACCTTTATTGACAATTCACATAGCATCCTCATGCAGAAAATATTTAGAATAATCCATTCACCTTCTTCAACTCTAAATCTCCATGCCGAACACCCAAACTAAACCTTTGGCAACCTCCAACAATTTCTCTAAGATGTGCTAGCTTGACTATGACCATAAAATTCCCTATCCCATATATTTGATCATGGGATGATGCTTCTTGTTTGACATGCCTGAACCTACAATACTCGATAGACTTGCTACAAACAGGAATAACGAGGTTCGAGATTTGCTGGAAATATTCAAGAATCCATCAACGTGCTGAGCACGACATTTCAGGAGGTTATATCCTAAGAGACATAAAGGTCACTACCAATAGCGCTGACATGGAGATTCGTTGTGGTGAAAACATCAGTTCAACAAACAAGTCATAGAGTTGCCTAGTAGGCATAGATAATGTAGGGATCGGGTTCATGATTAGGAGATTTAAAAAAATGACTCATTTTTGACATGTGACATATGGGAGGCATGGTCTAGAGGATAAAGACATTAGCGTTAGTTATTCTTGGAATACTATGAGCCAGGAAAAGGACAACAACAATTGTTTCATTCCATACGTGCCTTGTTTGGCAATAGTAGGCCTCAAAGAGAGATAACATTTATGTGACACCAGTCGGCTCTAGGAATGTAGGGAAAATCAGTTTAACTCGAAATGAGAATATTCTAGCACCCTGAATATGATATGGGTTTCAAGATACACAAAGTTGCATTACACTCTTAACAGTAACTAGCATAAGGAATCTATGCCACAAGCTTACGAGGATGAAAAGAAGTTACACACTTGTGAGATTATTATCATTCCCACAGCTTAACCTTTGCCAATATTTGAAATTATGTGAGAGGACTAGAGATACGACGAGTTTGTCTTTCAATTCAATATGCTCATCATAAGGCTGCTCAACTTTCAGTCTCACACAAGTGGAATCATGTAACTAGGACATCTTAATATTGGATGAAATCATGTATTAGTTAGAGAGAATGAACACTTTCCCGTGAGCTAGACATGTTTTTGCCATAACAAGTCTCAAGTTGCCATTTCAGGCCAATTCACGGGCAACCACAATACTGGGAACAAGGTGAGTTACTCACTGAGGCATGATCTAGGTGGACATGAAAGTCATACTGAGATGGGTAAACAACAAGACCTCCCTGTGACGAATTTGTGATAAATCTCAAGTTGCTCAGAAACTTTATGCGGATAAGTGGCCCTTTCAATTGGCATGTACGCACATGATAGGTGCTAAGATATACTCTCATGTTACTAGACAATGAAAAGTATTCATGATACTATTCATAAAGGAGTAGAATAATTATTCCAACCGTAGAAGTCACATATACCGGAGAGGAAAACAGTGACTCAAGAAGGATCTCAACACTAGGCTGCTTTCCATTGGATATGATACCGCATAGGTAAATATTATGGTTATATATGTATAGGCACAAATGAGCAGACGTTATCCATTTGAATCAAAAGGTTCTGTACGAAATTCATCAGGTATTGTCCCTTGTTGAGAATTTAGGGAAGCAGTGGGAAGTATTAACCTAGGGCTATAACGCAATTCAAGGAACCCATTATAGAACTCAATTTCTCAAGAGGTTGTAAATATAAGGAATTGTGATAAAGAGGCTTCACGAATACTGTGCCTCGTTCTAAGAGTAGATACAGTGAACGACTCATAAAGTTGTTTCGGTTCTATCCCTACTTCCATAGTAACATAAGAGGTGACATATGACAAAGTGGAACCGGGATCAATAAGAACATACACATCATGAGATCGGAAAGTCAATATACGTGTAACCGCATCTGGAGAAGCCTCAAACTTTTGACGTTTCCTCATAGCATAAAACCTGTTGGGCCCTCCCGAGCTCTGAATACCACTCTAGCTATTCCACACCCTGCAGGCATTATAGTGCCTCTAGCTGGGGGAGGCGTTGTGGATGTAGTAGCTACAGAACTGGCTGGCTGTGCCATACCCTTGCCCATGCTCTGGCGAGACAAATAACAATCTCTTTGAAAGTGGCATGTCATACCACACTTGTAGCATACTTTTGTACCATAGTGACACACTCCTGGATGGCATCTCCCATACTTCACACAACGGGGATGAGGTCCGCTGAACTGACTCGTCTCACTGACCTAATATTTACCCTTTTTGCATACGTCATAAGCATACCCCTTATCCTTCCTCCAAGCTTCCAATGCGGGATTAACAACTCTAGCACCGGATTGCTGTGTGGGCCTTTGGAATTTCTCAAAGATACCACCTCTAACGCGCTGCTGAGCATACTCACAACACGACGCCAAATGTTCCTTCCCGCATGACAGACATAACTTGATGGGTGTACCCAACCTAGGGCATTTGTTCTTCTTGTGCCCCCTCTTTCCACCGCCATAACATATTTCAAGGGTCATCCAACATGTTCCCAAGTGTCGCTTCTTGCAAATCACACAATATGGTTCATTAGCACCAACAACCCTCTTTCGTTTCTTAGATTCTCTCACCACACGATCCGATGGTGCGGTGACAGTGGTAGGAATAAGGACACTTCCCTTAGCAACAAGTTCTTCCAACCCCTCCACGGCTCGACGCATTCTCCCAACAAACTCTTGTGTAATCTCCCCCAGATTCAATGGAGCGGTCATTCCCTCCTTGTTGTTTTTAACTCGTGGATTACTCATCTGAAAAATATTATGAGACATAACGAGGAAATTAGCTTCCTATCTTGAGCTCTATCGCACGATTCTGGAGTATCAAAGAAGTGTGAAATTCCTAAATGTCCAAGTAGCCTCCTCATTATAGATGTGGTTGACAACACACCGATAAGAAGGACTCTACTAGACACGGATCCGAGATATTCTAGGACACTGTAAAATATTAGGCTCTGATACCAAGTTTGTCACGCCCCCAACTCAGAGAGCGCGACCGGCGCTCAACCGAGAGAACCCGGTCGAGCAAGCCTATTAGACTTACTTCTACCAAAACTCATCCATGAATAAAGAGGAGATGTACTCCATTAATCAATCACTGAAAAGATTTTATTAACAACTTCCTTTTCATTCCCATTAGTAGCTTCATTCATAATTTCCAAAACATTACGAGTTTATAGAATTAATGAAAACATAATTTCCAAGTACCAACATTTCTATTTCAATTCCCAACATCAACCATAACCCACAACCTGTCTGCGGAGCCTCTAAATACAATAGAAGAGTAATATGGAAATGCCGGCAACAAGGCCCCAGCTATACCTCAAAACACTGTTAATGAGAAACAAAAGATACATGACCCCGAAATGAAGTGGGGCTCACCAAATCAGCTGAAAAGAGTGTACTGCTATCACTGATCAATGCCGCCTGCTGAAGAACCACCTGCATCCTTTAAAGATGCAGCGCCCCCGGCAAAAGGGACGTTAGTACTGTCGAATAGCACTAGTATGTATCGCTAAAAATCCTCTTTCAAAATAGAATGCCCATATAAGAAAAGGCAACACATAGGAACAACCAGTCACAATCAACAATATCCAAACGTCCAGTTAAAACATAATAATTCTCAAAATACAAACTTCATATATAATTTTGGTTGGGAGATCATTAGCACTGATATAACACCGTCTTTGTTAGCACGGAGTCCGATCTCGCCCGATCGGCTAGGCCATCTCCCCACGAACAATGTGGTTTGACATGTGATGCGAAAGAAAGTTGTTACCAAGAGTAGTACCACCATATGTGCAATATAGCGTCTGATCTGCACCCGATCAGCTAGATCGCCTTCCCACATATGCCATGCGGGTTGATTTTTCCAATCCACAAAGGTTCCAGTTTCATCCCAATTAATGGGAATAATATCACAATCCACCCCTACACCGGCACGTGTAGTTTTAGGTGTGGGCCTTATGACCCACCCTTCCTCATTATTGCTAATGATGCTCCCAAAAATAGTTTTGATTTGATTTGCAAACAGAAATATCATAAATACAATTGTACTCACCTCAACATCTTTCACATTGTATGAATTATCATTAGTATTTCTAGTCATTCACAACGACAATATTTCCTTGGCTCATTAGGCCATTCACAAGATTCTTTATTCCTGGCACAATGGCTGTATTTCATATTCCACACTTTCACCTCTTTCAATTTCAAAGATCACCATCAAGTGTCAACATATAGGATATTTTAAAAATCATATACTTCAAATCCATTTGAAATGGAAATTTCAAAACACAAATGGTTTCTTCCCAAAGAATGAAGCATACCAACCAACAATAGAAACACACATGAAAAATCATAAACAGTCAATACACCATTTACTCTTGCAATACTCTCCCCCATAAATGACAATGTACAATTTCAACACATGAGTATATAGAACTCGAATCATACTGGATATATTTATAAATCAAAGCATTAGTTAAAGCAATCACTAATGGGCATGAATTTAATACAAAAGCTTTTAGACAATTCTATCTTTCATTGAAACACGACTCAAAGCCATAACCTTTTAATACGTAACCCACACTTTGTAACTTACAGAAACATTATGGAATTCAATTCCAAAAGAGAAAGTTTAGCCAACATACCTCAATTGCGCTTCTTTAGACTCTACAATTTTCTAGAACCCTTAGCAACCTCAATCTAATTTAGCAATATACAAATTGAACCCAAAATTAGGAAAACGTTCATGGTTCTAGTTCACTTCTTATTTTTTTTCCCACACTCTTTATCACATGCATGCAAGATAAACAACTCTCACACCCATGCACCATCTTATTAATACTCCATTATAGCTATGTTTGAAATTAAGAGCTGGGGTGATGAAGTCGTACCTTTTTGGATGAAGAATTTGGTACTCTACTTGAATATTTCCAAGGCTTTGGGTAATAATTGAAGAACAATTTGATGAAAACTTGGACCCTGCCTCTTGAACACTCTCTCTCTCACTCTAGAAACATCTGAAAATGAGCTCAAAATAGACCTAAGGGGTATTTTAACGGAATGGGGGTCGGGTTTTAAATTAAGAAAATGGGTGCCCAACACAGGTCTGCAGTCGCATATGCAACCGCATAATGGTTATCCGGTCCGCAAAGTGATCGCAGAAATGGCCCTCAGGGGCCTGAACTTACGGCCCAAGTATGCAACCAGTATGCGGTCCTTATACTCGTTCTGGAGTCGCATAATGCACCGCAGAACTCCCTCCGCAAAAACTCAAGAGGGATTATGCGATCGATATGCGGTACGCATATCGATTATGTGGTCGCATAATCGACCGCAAAACTGACCTCAAGTTGGCCAAACTTACTGCTTCACTCTGCGGCCATTATGCGGTCTGCAGAGTGATTATGCGGCCGCATAACGGGCCGCAAAAATGCGTTCTTCTGCGAAAAATTTTCCTCTCAGTCCGTAGGGTACTGTTCAATCCAAAAAGTAATATAACACAGGGATCTATCTTGGCACCAAGAAACCCCGAGTTTTTGGTTTTAATTTTTTTACGTGTCCTTACAAGGGACCCTTACTTCCTTTCCTTGACGTCGTGTTTGCATACTGTTCTGGAATCATAGCATATCTGTTGGCTTTGAATAAGTGCAATCTCATCCCTTTTTCATTTTTTTTCTCATTCTTCCCTTACCATTCCATAATTACTAGAACCACTTAATTCTGACTTAATACCACATCACTCCATATTCCCCCTTTAGGGGAGTACTAAGAGTTGGAGCTACAACGACCTACCTATAGATGTTTTACCTCTTCATCTTTGGCGTCCTTTCACATCATCGATGACCCTTACTCTCCTTGTGGTAATCCTTCTGTACCAACGATAACAAAATTCCTTACTCGCTATGGTGACACTTAGTGCAACTGGCACATACAGTCCCTTAAGCTTAACTTTGCTCACATTGCTTGCTTTAGGGAGGCGTCTTCCTGAATGACCATTCTCTGAATTTCTCATGAATCTTCTTCTGTTGTCCATTCTATTATCACCAGAATACAATCTAAAATTCTCATGATGTCGACCATTATCAAATCACTTAGTCCCTAATTCATGTTTAGTTTATCTTGTTCACCAGCCCATACTGATTTCTATTACTCTAGGGTCTAACTTTTCCTTATGGTAGTCACGTTGGAGTCACAAACTTATTTCTCAAAATGAGAATATGACTTTATGGCCTATACTCTTTTGTTGTCTCAAGGCATGTCACCTCTCGTCTTTTCCTTCACTTGACTATAGACTCTGTAATACTATCATCTTTTTGATCTACCGTTGTCATCACTTTATTCTGAAACTCGAACAAGACATTCTTTTCCTTTTAGCTCCCCTTGCTGCATCTACCGGCCCATCGAGTTGCCTAACATTCTTTCTCTACTAGGGACGGTAGCCACACTAAGGTAATATTTATCCCTTCAAGGCTTCCAGTGCCTATCTTTATAGTACTCAAATCTAGCTGTACTATTTTAGAGTGCACTATCTAGGTGTCTCATAAGGAGATTTATCAGCATATTTGCAATATCCTTTAGAAATGTCAGCTAACGCTAACAATCCATCCACCATTTTGGCTTACCCTAACCCCAGCTAGATCCTGATATCCTGCCTTCTCTTATACTACTTCTGTTAGCCCCCATAGGGCATACATGAAACGGGTGTGGTCAATTATACATACCTATTTTATAATTGAAGGTAACTCAAATTGTTTATATTTCACTGCTTGAATTGTAGATACTGATAATCTTCATTAACTGGGCATCTCGTACCCTTCTTCACCTTGCTTTTCTCATCATGAGCATCATGGAAAATCGAGTTCCTCTGACTTAACTCTTCCATAGCTATATCTGTTATCAACCGTCTTTCTAGATATAAGCATCGTTGTATTATGAATAATATAGGATTTATGAAATTGAGTTCTTACAACTGAGCTCTATCACACGATCTAGAGTAAGAAGAAAGAGTGACAGGCCTAAATTCCCTGTAGCCTCCTGTTTATAAGTGTGGTGCACACCACACCCATAAACAAGACTATACTAGACACGGCTTGTACACTCCCTAGGACAGAACTGCTTTGATACCACTTTTGTCATGACCCAAACCGATGGGCCGCGACGGGCGCCCGGTACCTTACTCAACCGAGTACCAACATAACGTATCTTTCGTATCATTCTATCATAGATATTTGAGCCGGAGAGGCTGCCATGAGATAAGTAGAATACAACATGTGATACCAACTTATAAATAAGACATACAAGCCTATAAGACCAAAATAACCACTCGTACACTGAACATAGGCCGACAAGGCCATACAATCTTTTACGTACATGACATCTGTCTACAAGCCTATAAGAATACCTAATTGTCATAAAGGTCGAGACATAGCCCCACCATACCAAACAATACACGTCTAAATCATACTGACCAAACAAGTAACACTAGAGCAAATGGAGCGCACCAACACCTCCCGCTGAGCTGATAACCTACTTGGAGGACTCTCGACCTATTTATCTGGACCTGCGGGCATAAAATGAAGAGTCCCCAGGCAAAAGGGACGTCAGTACAAATAATGTACCGAGTATGTAAGGAATGAAAATGAGTAAGCAATAGACACGAGAGAAACATGGAGTAAAAGACTCAACATGTAAGTCTAAATAACGCTGTGAATCATTAACATTTACAATGCCATGCATATGCGTATAAATGTCATACCAAGCATAGGTATATGCGTACATAACATCATCAAGCCTCTGAGGGCATCACATCATATCATCTCGGCCACTGTGGGAAAATCATTAATGTATATAACGCCGTAACCTTTTCCCATATCTCATATACATATAATATACGCGTATATAACGCCATCTGCTCATGGGTCAATGTACATGTATAAATGTATGAAATGCATAAGAAATACGTTAATAATATTTATCAGAATGTGATAAAAATTAATATGCCTTTCGGATAAACTTTATCAAATACATATTTTTCTGAGACCCATGAACAGAAGATATAATAATAATTCACATGGGCAATCAAGAATATAGACACACCTAGTATTTCTATGAATAGAGTCATTTATGAAAGTTGTGTGTTTTGCTCGTTTCATTTGTATTATTTGGATCATTCCAAAAAGAAAGAAGGGATAGCCTTAACATACCTGAGCTGATTCTCTTGATAATCCCTTTAACATACATCAAGTGCGACAAATCACGTAATGGCGGATCGAAGTAGGAAAAACTCTGTATGATATTCTTGAGAAAGATTGTACTGTACTCCCTTAGAATTGCAAATATCACGCTTTGATGTTTCAAATAAATTAATTGCACCGACATTCTGATTGTTTTCAAATACCAAATGAAAAGTTAGTCTTTCACTTTTTTAACTGGAGGAAGGGAATGCTGCACTAGAAAGACTCATCAAAGAAGCTCTGTTTTGTTCTACACATTCTCTAAATATCAAGAAAACTTAACGTCAATCATACAAGAAAGGAAATCAATAGGGCTATACCATCTTTTGCCCTTTTGATAACATTCTTTTAACCAAATAAAATGAAGGTGCTCATTTCTTTAAATGTTGCCACCTAGCAAAGTAATTCAAGAGTCACATAGTTGTGCTTTAAACAAATCCCCTTGACTTCCACGTTAATGCCTCCTTAAACTTATCCAAATATTCACCCATTTTCCTTAATCAACTTATTAATCCACCACTAATCCAATAATTAACCAATTACCCACATAATTAAGAATTATCTCAAATTACTTAAAATACTACTCACTTTTAACACCTTACTATCATGGTCATGTAGTACCTTGTATGGCACTAGTCCATGAATATGGGGTATTATAGCTTGGACCGTATATTATCCCCAAATTGTCAAACTTTGACAGAACTCATTTTCTTCGATTCTCTTACCCTCTCACCTTCGCGAATTAACTTATCACTTGTTTGAAATAGCATAATGCTTATAATCTCAAAATAATCCCATTCCCGAACTTACGTCGATTAACTTACGATGAAACTTTAACGTACGAAAATGTGGGATGTAATATCTCATTTCTGAGCTTTTATCAATTTATTTATGGCGTACTGTTACGTACGAAAATATAGGGTGTAACATCTTAGAGACTAGGTGCAATTACGACATCCTAAGGTGGGAAATTGGGGTCGTGACAACTCTTCCTCACAGGCAAGGAAACACCCTTCGTATAATAGTAATTGTTTGAAGAAGCATAGAAACACTCTCGTGCACAATCACTCCTCCTCACAAGCATGGAAATACCTTTCGTGCAATTCACTCTTCCTCACCAAGCATAAACATATAAAACAATACCAAGCAAGGTGGGAAGCACAAACAATATCAAGAAGAGTGATTGAACGCAACATTCCATATGGAAGATAACTTTCACCTTTCCACTAATAGCCAAACCAAAAGTTTCAATAATTTTAACACGCAATATCTTAACAAGTTCAACATAGATATTAACATGAATAAGAACAATCCAATAGCAACAACAACAACAACAACATACCCAGTAATATCCCACATTGTGGGGTCTAGGGAGGGTAGTTTATACGCAGACCTTACCCATACCTTGTGAGGATAGAGAGGTTGTTTCCAATAGACCATCGGTTGAGGAAAGCATAAGCACCACATTAATGAATATATAGACAAGAAGGGACAGAACCAAAAAGCCATATAAAAGAAGAATGAAAACAACAAGATTGTAAGATGACCATCAATGAAAGAAAACAACGGTTAGTCATAAATACCTACTACAAATAGAATGTGAGAATCCATGCCAATACTACCGGAATGAACAATCTAGACCACCTGCCCTACTACCCTAATGCTCCAACCTCCACACCTTCCTATCAAGGGTCATGTCCTCGGTCAGCTGATGTTGCTCCATGTCTTGCCAAATCACCTCTCCCCACTTCTTCTTCGACCTATCTCTACATCTTCGTAGGCCTTCCAATATCAACCTCTCACACCTCCTCACTGAGGCATCTGTGCTCCTCCTCCTCACATGTCCAAACCACCTGAGCCTCACTTACCACCTTATGTCCTCAATAGGGGCCACACCTACCTTGTCACGAATAACCTCATTCCTAATTCTATCTAATCTGGTGTGCCCGCACATCCATCTCAACATCCTCATCTCTACGACCTTTATTTTTTGGACATGAGCGATCTTAACTGGCCAACACTCAACCCCATACAACATAGTCGGTCTGACCACCACTCTGTAGAATTTACCTTTAAGTTTTGGTGGCACCTTCTTGTCAAACAAAACACCAGAAGCGAGTCTCCACTTCATCTATCCCGCCCCATTACCATGTGTGACATCTTCATAAATCTCCCCATCCCCCTGTATAATAAACCCAAGGTACTTAAAACTTCCTCTCCTAGGGATGACTTGCGAGTCCAGCCTCACCTCCCCTTCCCTTCACTGAGTCTCACCACTGAACATACACTCCAAGTATTCTGTCTTGGTCTTGCTCAACTTGAAACCTTTAGATTCTAAAGTCTGCCTCCATACCTCTAATCTCGCGTTCACACTGCCTAGCGTCTCTTCAATCAATAAAGTATCATTTGCAAATAGCATGCACCACGGTACCTCCCCTTGGATGTGGTGCGTCATTACGTCCACCGCCAAGGAAAACAAAAAAAAAGCTGAGTGCCGATCCCTGATGCAACCCCATCATGACTGGGAAATGGTCCAAGTCCCCTCCCAGTGTCCTCACTCTGGTCTTTGCTCCATTATACATATTCTTAATCACCCTAATGTAGGCTGGTCTTTGCTCCATTATACATATCCTTAATCACCCTAATGTAGGCAGCAAGTACACCTCTAGCCTCAAAACATCTCCACAAAACCTTCCTCGGGACTTTCTCCCTATACTGCTCCATTAATTTTCTAACAATGTGAATGGTTTCTGCAGTCGAACGCCCCAGCATAAACCCGAATTGGTTATGGGAAATAGACACACTCCTTCTCACCTTAGCTCTACCACCCTCTCCCAGACTTTTATAGTATGGCTAAGCAACTTGATACCTCGATAGTTATTGCAATCTTTGATATCACCCTTATTCTTGTATACAGGAACCATCGTGCTCCACCTCCATTCTTCGGGCATCTTCTTCATTCTAAAGATGAAATTAAATAACCTAGTGTGCCACTCAAAGCCTTCCTTGCCCGCACTCTTTTAAAATTCCACCGGGATTTCATCTGGCCGGGTCGCCCTGCTCAACTTGCGCATAGCCCCCTCAACCTCCTCAACTCTAATCCGCCTATAATACCCAAAGTCACAATGAATCCCGAATCACATAGAACAATGCTCATGTCCCCCTCCTCGTTCATGAGACTATGGAAGTAAGTATGCCATCTCCGACAGATAAGCCCCTTATCCAACAAAACTCTACCTTATTCGTCCTTGATGTACTTCACTTGGTCCAAGTCACGAGCCTTCCTTTCTCGCACCTTGGCTAACTTGAACAACCTTTCTGTCCCCACCTCGGCAATCCAACTCCTCATACAAACAACCAAAAGCTACAGTCTTTGCCGCCGTAACTGATAACTTCGCCTCGTTCTAAGCCAACTTATACAACTCACTATTCGCCCTCTTCTCCTCCTCGTCTACACTTTCTGCTAGCTTCAGATACGCCGCTTTCTTGGTTTCTACTTTTCCTTGCACCTCTCCATTCCACAACCAGTCTCCCTTATGACCATCGGATTAACCCTTCGAGATCCCTAATACCTCTCTAGTGGCTTCCCTAATGCACTGCGCAGTCATGGTCCACATAGCGCTTGCGTCCCTACTACTCCTCCAAGCCCCCATAGTCGCAGCTTGACCCCCAACTCTTGTGCTTTAGCTTCCGTCAAGGCTCCCCACGTGATCCTATTTTGGCTATACACCGCCCTCTTCCTCCTCTACCTCGCAATGCATGGAGCAACATGACATAAATTAAGCTAGTTCTACTCGCATGTTTAACCCATATTAAACACATATACACTCATCACCTTGCATATACGTTGTCCTACACATATAGCATATAGCAAACAGACCCAATTACACCCTAATTCTCTTAAATCAAGATTAGCCAAGACACTTACTTCTTGCCGGAACAAATCAACCCTCCAATACCACTATCCCTTAGCACAAGCCTCCAAACAACTCGAATCTAGTCAATTAGTACTCAAATAAGTCAAAACAATCCTTATAAACTACTTTAGTATCAAAGAGGTCTGATCTTTAACAAATTTAGAAAAGTCAACCCATGCCCACTTGGTGGAAATCCGAAATTAAAACCAAATTTGATTACCCATTTACTCCCGATTATAAATATGTGTTTGGTATCAAAATCGAACCTCAAATAGAGGTCCAAATTCCCAATATTAGCTCTCTTAAGTTTAAGCTAAAAACTCAATTTCTACACTTTAAAACTCTAGATTTAAGGATAAAAATCTATGGGGGAATCATAGAAATAAATCAAAACTAGGTTAAAATTACTAACTTATGAAGTTGGGTGAAAATACTTTCAAAAATCTCCTCAATTCGTGGTTTAGGTTTCAAAAATGATGAAAAGTGGCTAAATCCTAATTTTTAGCCCTTTATATACCTTGGCGTTAGGTGCTCTTTGCGTTTGGTCAACAGACCATCGCATTTGTGAAGGCTGCTTTGCATTCACGAAGGTTGTTTACCCCATGCCTCAACATTCAAGGTCCCAGCATCGCGTTTGCGATGAAGAAAATCCAATCAAATAAGAAATACCATAAAATACCGGACGTCAGTGAAAGGTTTATCTCGTGAATATTTGGACTACTAGCGGTATAATGCATGATTCTGCCAAGGTCGTTCGGCCCTATCCGGAGTAGTGTGTACACTGTCGAGGGTCGAACTGCACGAACCAGAGATGCACCTCTATATACTACCGAGGCGTTCGGCCCGCTCCACAAGAAAGGAAGGAAGTTTCCGAATCACAAGATACGCGCTTACAATAAAGTACATGAGCACAATAATAAGTACATCTCTTTACATTTATTGAATACCTTAGCAACATCTCAGGGTATTAAAGCTTGACTTGATACTTTTATTTCTAAATCAATTTTAGTTATAACTTAAATTAAATAACCCAGCAGAACAAGTTCAAATAATTCAATTATTACAGGATAAGGTCTTATGTCTACCCGGACATAGACATGCTTTAGCTACGTACGGACTCTCGTCACCTCGTACGTACGTATCTCCCACAACTAGTTGCACATAACAATAAGTATCACCTAGGGGGTGGTTTTCCCCTCACAGGGTTAGACAGGAGACTTACCTCACTCCGAACTGGTGACCGCCGATCCAAAACTAGTCAAATAAGATGCAACCAAATAAAAATATACTCTAATACTCATAATTAATCAATTTATAATAATTTCCAACTCCGCTCGAAAAGTCGATAAAGCAACCCTCGAGCCCACGTGCCCGGATTCCGAAACGTTTTGAAGACAAATACTACCCATAGCACTACGAACTCAAATATATAATTTATTCTCAATTTCATGCCCAAATTCATGATCAAAATCCAAGAATACCAATTTTTAGGTTTTTATTCAAAATCCCAAATTTCTAAAAATTTTCATGCTTGAATCCATGTAAAAACCATGTATTTAACTCACAATGTGAAGAAATCACTTAGCCCATTATAGTTGATGAAGATGGCACTCCAAAAGTGCTACAAAATCGGCTCCAATGGACGAAATGAAGTGAAAATGAGCCAAAACCCCATTTTATAAAAACCTCAATGCCCAGCGATCCTCGCACCAGCGGTGCAATATCTGCTTATGCGGCTCCGCACCGGCGGAAATTCCATCGCAGGTGTGGTTCAAGCTCAGCCCAACATTTCCCTCTGCGGCCCGGCATCGCTTCTGCGCCTCCGCTTCTGCGGCTCTTCATACGCAGGTGCAGTCCCATTTCTGCGGAACATGACCGCATCTGTGGTCCCAGCCATCCCTAGTCAGAACTGCTTCTGTGACCCTCTTGGCCGCTTCTGCGGCTCCGCACCTTCGGCCAAAACCCCGCAGGTGCGGTTACCCCAGATACCAGCTGCCTTAGCATTTTCCTTAGTCCAAAAATCGATCCGTTAAGCATCCGAAACTCACCCAAGGCCCCCGGGACCCCGCCCAATCACACCAACCAGTCCAATAACATAACACGGACCCGCTCGAGGCCTCAAATCACATCAAACAACATCAAAATCGTGAATCACACCCCAATTCAAGCTTAATGAACTTTAGAACTTCAAACTTCTATATTCGCTGCCGAAACCTATCAAATCACGTCTGATTGACCTCAAATTTTGCACACAAGTCACATTCGACATTATGGACCTACTCCCACTTCCGTAATCAGAATCCGACCCCGATATCAAAAATCCACTCCCGGTCAAACTTCTAAAAATTATCCAACTTTCGCCCAATGACCCCAAAATGACCTACGGACCTCCAAATCCACTTCCGGATGCGCTACTAATATCGGAATCATCATATTAGCTATTCCCAGACTCAAAATCCCAAACGGACGTTGATATCATTGAAATGCACTTCAACTCAAATTTATCGAATTCTTCCAAAGCGCCAACCTTCCACAATATGCGCTGAAATGCTCCCGGGTAATCGAAAACTCGATCCGGACATATGCCTAAGTCCAAAATCATCATACGAATCTGTTGGAATCTTTAAATCCTGATTCCGAGGTCGTCTACTCAAAAATCACACTTTAGTCAATTTCTCCAACTTAAGGCTTCCGAAATTAGTATTTTCTTTCTAAATCAACTCCGAACTTCCCAAAATTAAATTCCGACCACGCGTACAAGTCATAATACCTGAAGTGAAACTGCTCAAGTTCTCAAACCACTGAATGACGTGCTAGAGCTCAAAACTACCGGTCGGGTCGTTACATTCTCTCCCACTTAAACATACGTTCGTCCTCGAACATGCTAAGAACTGCTCTGGAGTACGAAATTATTGTTAAACACCTCGTGCACCTACCCGTGCTACCACAACCTAGTTGAGCACATTAGCTTGAGCCATTCTAAAGATTCCCCCCTTTTATTCAGTCAAGTTATCCTTAGAGCTTAATTCAAACATCTTAAATACTCTACTAGGTTTGTTCCCAACATACGAACACTGTATCCATCACTACACGATGTACCGACACCTGATTGTATACTCTTACCGAATTCACACCATGCACCGCATTATTCACATGACCATAATGACATCCCCTGACAAGAATAGCCGAACTCCCACGAATATGATGCCCACAATACATCTCATTAAGCATATAAGTCCCGTTTCAGTTCTCGCTATACTGCCACGACAGAACAGATGTGTAGAAACTCATAACCACCTGCCGAATCACAACCCATGGAGTCTCTCCTCCCGATAAGAACCATTACCTCATTCTGGACTGAATATCGATATTTACTCTTTAATGTGCCTCATATAAATCTGATCGCATTGATCCCAGGTCCAATAATCTCGCCTCACCTAGTACAAGCTGCTCAGGCAATAAACCACCTCAAACACTGCCAAAAGTCTCATATGATGCCACAATGTGCCAACAAGCTACAAACTCGAATGTGATACATAAGGAAATGAACTATGGGAAGATCTACTCAACCCACGTAACTAATTTAAACAACCGAAAAGATGTTATGGACCTTTCTCAGGAAATGAGAAGCAAAACACATAATAATAGATGTGGGAAACTGTACTCAATAACGCACTGTTGCGGCGTGTAACCCGATCCACACATGATACTGTTGCGGCGTACAACCCGATCCAACCATGATACCCATGGCGGCATGCCACCCGTTCCAAACAACATATCTATGGCGGCGTGCCATCCGATCCAACCATATACTCATGGCGGCGTGCCACCCGATCCACACATAATAGTTTAAAGAAAACAAACATCGAGCCGTAACGCTTATACTCACGAAATGCCCGAATATCAACCATAAGCACGCCAAGTGCATAATATAAATCCTGGGGAGACGGGTAGCATCATACGCTATAAAATGCAAGCACAACTAAGGTGCAATAAATGGCCTACATCTCGAGAGCCATCCTACTCATATAACACCACAAACTATACGGGATCTCAATACGCGTGCGAATAATCAAACTGCCTCACAACCCACGTTGCATAATAGAGACTACACGGAAGGGCCGACAACAAAAATAACATCCAAGGCCCAAAGACCCCTCCAAAAATAGCGCTATGCTTAAATGAACACATCCGGCCTGATATAGAGCCCACATTCACATTTAGATCCATCCACAGACCTCAAGTCGCTTCTGATCGTACCGCACTGGGCTAATAACCTTTCAAGGATCCACAACAACCCTTTTTCCCATGACACACAAGAACAACCGCCAAATCTGGAACTAACTTCCACAATTCCCATGACTACATGTCACACTTATACAATCTTCCCATGGGATACGTTCCCACGACTTTCCGAACCAGTAACCAGCCTGCACATCCATACCACCGGCCACACTAATGTTGTAAAGTAAATCAAGATCCCCGTTCCCCTTATTAATACTTCCCGTATATGTCTTTACTGTTTTATGACCTCGGAACCACTAATAGAATAAACACTAATAGTTAAGTCTTAATGACTGGTCAACGTTTTTAGTAAATGACCTCGGAACCGGGATTTGACATTCCTAATAGGTTCACATGATGATTTTAGATTTGGGCATGTGTTCGGATCATGTTTCGGATGACCCAGGAGCGTTTCGACACTTAATATTGAAAGTTGGCGCGTTGAATGTTTTTAAAGTTCTTTAAGTTTGATTTGTAGTCGACTTTGGTGTTATCAGAGTCGAATTTTGATTCCAAATGTGGAAATAGGTCCGTTATGTCATTTATGACATGTATGTAAAAGTCGGCATCATTCCGAGTTGATCTGATAGGAATCAGACGCGCGGAAGTGTTTCTAGAAGTTCTTGAGTTTCATGATTGAATTCATGCGTTTTGGCATCCTATTCGTGATTCTAGATGTTATTTTGGTGTTTTGATCATGTGAGCGAGCTAGTATGATCCTTTTAGACTTGTGTGAATGTTTGGTGTGGAGCCTCGGGGGCTCGAGTGAGTTTCGAGTGCGTTCGGAGTGTTGGAGGAACTTCAGTTTTCTGGTTTTTGGTTAGGTGCTGCAGGTCTCGCAAATGCAAGGTTTTGTTCGCATTTGCGAACCTCGCATTTACGAGGTTGAGGAAAACACTGAGGGGTTCGGATTTGCGAACATGTTTCCCCTTTTGCGAGATGCCCATCTTCGCATTTGCGTAGTATTTGGTCGCAATTGCGACCTTGGCAGAGATGGCCAGTGTTCGCTTTTGCGATGCATTTGTCGCATTTGCGACCATCGCATTTGCAAACAAGATGTCGCAAATGTGACATCTGTGCAAGGGCTTTTTATTACCGGACTTAGCTTCATTTCCACTTGGTCTTAGGCGGTTTTGAGAGCATTATGTGGGGAAATTTCATCAACATCAAGAGGTAAGCCATCCCTATCAATTCTTTAGCTAAACACACGAATTATGGGTATATAAAATATGGAATTTTTTTGAAATTAGTGGGATTTTGTGAGGAAACTAGGTTTAGGTAAAATTGGGATTTGATCAGGGTTTTGGTGGTGGAAATTGGAATAAATTACATATTTGAGTTCGGGAGGTCATGGATAACTTTTATATTCAAATATTTCCGAAATCCGAGCATGTGGGCCCGAGGGTGAATTTTAGGAATCTTCCAAATTGGGTTGGATAATTACTCTAATAGGTAAATTATGAACTTTTGAGTATATAATGATTAATATTTACAATATTTGGCTAGTTTCGGATTGTTCGGCACTGACTTGAGGCTTTTAGAGTGATTTGTGGACCAGAAGGTGAACTTTGGAATGAGGTAAGTCTCTTGCCTAACCTTGTTAAAGAGAATTTACCCCGTATGTGTTTCAAAATTACTATTTTCTACTAATTATGGGTGTTACGTATGCACGAAGTGACGAGAGTCTGTGCGTAGCTACAAATCATGCTTATGTCCGTGTAGTTTTAGGATTATATCATGTAATACTTGTATTATTTGCACTCTACTTGTTAATTTAAGTGCTTAAATTATATTGAAACTTGATAAAGGATTCATAAAGACCGAACTTCATTCCCTTTGAGTTTTGGCGGGTTACTTGACCATTTGTAGGAATTATGCCTCCTTCTATATTAGTCTTGTAGTAATCGTTAAATCGGAGTTGGTAGAGTATTCTCTCTTCTTGTGGAGCAGCCGAACGCCTAAGCAGTATAACAGATACATCTATGGTTCACGTCGGTCGACTCTCGGTAGTGTACATATTATTCTGGATTGGGCCGTACGACCTCGGCATAAATCGTGCGTAAAAATGCTCAGAGTCCAATTACGCTTGATGTTACTTTCATGACTTGAGAAATTATAATTTACTTGATGGCCCGTATTTGTTGAAGTTAGTATGTGCTAATTGGACATTTTAATTTGACTTCTAGTTAAAGAATCACTTATTTACTGTTCGTTATTACGGTATTATTATTGATGTATTTACTTCATTTATTGGCCCATAGTAAGTGTCGATGTCGACCCATCGTCACTACTTCTTTGAGGTTAGACTAGATACTTACTGGGTACATGTTGTTTATGTACTCATGCTACACTTATACACTTATTGTACAGGATCTAAGGCAGTGCATCTAGCGGTCATTCAGGTGCATACCCCCGTTACCCCGAGGCATAGTGGTGAGCTGCTCTCCGCGTTCGTTCTGCAGCACCCACAGACTCTCTTTTATATTTATTTTCTGTCTATCTCATTCCAGACAGTAGTATATGGGATTTTGTATGTGACACCAGGTTTTGGGAATATTCTAGTAGACACTTTATGGTTTTGAGTATTAAATTCACTGTATTTACTCTTTCTGTTTTTATACTTTACCTTACTATAAATTCCTACTAATCATTCTCTTAATAAATAAAATCAACTACATTGAAATTATTAAAAAGAACAAATACATGACTAGTTCACTGTTGGCTTGCCTAGCAATGACATTGGGCGCCATCACTGCCTATAGGGGAAATTGGGTCATGACAGCTTGGTATAAGAGCACTAGGTTCACGTAGGTCTCACATGTCATGAGCAGGCCTAATAGAATCTTGTGGATCGGTGCAGAGACCTCCATACTTATCTTTGATAGGCTATAGTGTGTTAGGAAACTTTTCTTTTTTCATATCCTATCGTGCAGTTGATAATGTTCTAAGTATCTTTCTCTTATTCTCTCATAGATGGTGAGAACGCGCGCACGGTAGATGAACCCGACTATGGAGGAGCTGCTCCCCTTATTGCCAGAGGCCAAGTCAGAGGCCGAGGGAGGGCTCCAACTCCTGCCAAAGGACGAGGGTGTCCTAGAGTTTCTCCAGTTGTGCCACCAGTGGATCCAGTGGTGGATCATGTTATTGAGGAGTAGGGCGAGGTACCTACTACTGAGCCGGCCCCAACGGATTTCATGTCCGCACCAGGATTCTAGGAGGTCATGGGTCGTATGCTGCTGTTCATGGAATCTATGACACATGCTGATTTATTTCCAGTGGACCCAGCCACATCTCATGAGGGAGGGGGAGCACAGACCCCTACCGCCCAGACTCCAGGGCATGCTGCTATAGTATATCAGACCCCGGGTGCACTACCTCTGGGCGGGGCTAAGCCAGTTACAGCGGTGATACCAAAGCCCAGACCAGCCGCGAATGGTGTGCCGTAAAGGCTATTGGATAGATGGACCAAGCTACATCCTCCTGCCTTTGGCGGTGAGCGACATGAGGAACCCTAGGACATTATTGATCGTTGCAGGATAGACTGAACAACATGAGAGTATTGGAATCCCATGGGGTAGACTTTACCACCTTTCAACTAGAGGGCAAGGCCCGTAGATGGTGGCAGTCCTATATTCTCAGCAGACGAGTAGGTTCTCCTCCCTTGATTTGAGACCAGTTCACACATCTCTTTATGGAGAGATATATCCTACCCTCTCAGAGCGAAGAGTTACGGGGTCAGTTCGAGTGTTGCCAGCAGGGTCAAATGTCTTTGACCGACTTTGAGGTGAGATTCTCTAAGTTGTCTCACCATGCACTTATGATACTCCCCACTGATTTAGTGAAAGTGCAGAGGTTTATTCCGGGCTTGCACTATAGTATCCGGGTCATTATGTCCCGAGAGATTGTGATGGGGACTCCTTACGAGTAGGTTGTGGAGATAGCTAGGAGGATCGAGGGCATTCATCAGCAGGGCCGAGAGCAGACGCCGAGGGACAAGCGGTCTCAATATTCTGGAGGGTTCAGTGGTGCTCCGTCTAGGGACAGAGATTAGTTTGTGAGGGGCCAATCTAGCAGGCCCATGTATCCAGCATCGCCGCCTTCTCAGGGTGCTCCAGTGCGGCCCTATTTCAGCGCCATTACAGAGAGCTCCTACCGTCCATCGGCTATTCAGGGTTCTTCCAGTAGGTGTTCAGGTCCCCAGAGTCAGACTCAGGGTTAGTCATCTTCCACACCGAGAGGTTGCTTTGAGTGCGGGGATCTTGGCCATGTGAGGAGATTCTGCCCCAAGCTTCGGGGCAAGGAAGTATAGCAGGGTCATCAGCCCATGATTTCCGCACCAGCAGTCCGGCTACCAAGAAGTAGAGGGCAAGTGGGTAGGGGCCTCCCTAGAGGTGGAGGCCAGTCAGGTGCCGCACCAGCTAGGTTTTATGCCTTTCCAGCCAGACCAGATGCAGTATCCTCAGATGCCATGATAATAGGTATT